>NC_092333.1:385945833-386260416 GCF_046630445.1 Rutidosis leptorrhynchoides | reverse complement strand
CTAAAAGTTGTAAAAATTACAATTTTTATAAAAATTACAATTTTTATATTATTTATTTAATAAAACTATTAATTTTATAAATTATTTAAACTAATTAAACTAAATATACAAAATAATAATAAAAACTAAATTATATAATAATAATACCCTAATTAGGGTTTAAATTAAATAATAATAATAATAATTACTCCGTAATGATTGCAGAGTTCAGTCAAATGTGGCGTGTCAGCAGGGCTCATGCGATCGCATGAGTCCTAAGTTACCCAGCCATGCGATCGCATGGGCTAGGGTTTCGGGCCAGAGAGTGGGCTGCTACAGTACGGGCTGAATGTTTTTATTATTTTATTTTATTATTATTTTTTTGCTGTTTTATACAATTATATAATATATATATAAATTAAATAAAATTTATATTTTTATAAAATAAAGATAAAGAAACTTTTATAGAACTTATATATTTTACAAATTCTTAAAAATATTTATATTTTTTTTTGTTTTTCTCTTTTTATATTTTTGAATATTTAAAACGTATTTTTAAAACTAATTGGGGACTTAAACTGTAACAAGGTTTTAATACTTTGTTTAATAATTACACTAGGATATCGACTGCGTGTAACCCAAGGTTTTAATACTTTGTTATCAATTATGCCAAGTGTCCTTGTACATAATTTCACTAATGTTTTAATAATTCCATAGACTATTAATCCATTCCCGTGTCCGGTTAAATGAACGATTATTTGTACATATAAATATCCCGCCCATCGTGTCCGATCGAGTGTATATGGTTATTTATAGGTACATCCAATTGTAAATCTTTATATTAAAATTAACAAACTATCATTTAATTAAACAAATATAAAGCCCATTAATAGCCTATAGTCTAATTTCCACAAGTGTCGTTCTTTTGTCCAAACCCCAATTATGGTACAAAGCTCAATTACCCAATTTTAGTATTTAGCCCAACCTCATGATTACTTCGTTTTAAATAAACATAATAATAACTTAGCTACGAGACATTAAATTAAAAAGGTTGAACATAACTTACAATGATTAAAAATAGCGTAGCGTTACACGGACAGAATTTTGACTTACACCCTTACAACATTCGCTAACATAACCTTATTATTGGAAATTAAAATTATAATTATAATTATAATTATAATATATATATATATATATATATATATATATATATATATATATATATATATATATATATATATATATATATATATATATATATATATATATATATATATATATATATACACGTTGAGAGAGTTGGATGGATGGATAAAGATGTGTTTTTTGAGTCTAAAACTCGCGAACTTTATAGGACAGGCCTGGAAAAAGGGCTCATGCGATCGTATGAGTTTTGTTCCTCCAGCTCATGCGATCGCATGGCTAGCTGGGGAGGCTCACATGTTGTTGTTTTCTTCTGCCGACGATTTATATAATATAATATAATATATAAATTAATTTTAAGAATTAATTATATATTATATTATATTCATGTGCATAGTTGACTTATAATTTTTAGTCCGTTGCGTCGAGCGTTGAGAGTTGACTCTGGTCCCGGTTCCGGATTTTCGAACGTCCTTGCGTACAATTTAATATCTTGTACTTTGTGTTTTGCGTCTTGTACTCTTGTAATTTTGAGACGTTTCTTATCAATAATTGGAACCACTTTGATTGTATTTTGTACTTTTGAGGTTTTTGGTCGTTTGTGTCTTCAATTCGTCGAATCTGTCTTTTGTCATCACCTTTTATTATTTAAACGAATATTACTTGTAAATAGAACAATTGCAACTAAAAGCTTGTCTTTCTTGAGGGATAATGCTATGAAATATATGTTCGTTTTTAGCATTATCAAATATTCCCACACTTGAGCATTGCTTGTCCTCAAGCAATATAGTCTTGAAATATACTAGAATCACTTCTTTTTCTTCACACTTTGTATATCAGTGATTTCTATACGGCGGTATAAACAATGGTAGTAACGATGTGGTTTACAGTCCCACATGACTATAAAAATTTAGATCCTTTAAGGAAATTGGATATTTATGAAAACATTTGATCTTTTTGAAAATTAAATCTAGCTTTTACCCTAGATAAGTTTTCTGGAATAACCCTTCACCGGTGTTTGCAAATTCTTTTTGTGGGTTTGGTGGGTTTCAGATTTGAAAATTTTAGGTCAAAACTTGCGGTTTTGTGTCACCCACTTGCTAACCTTGTATTGGGAAAGCAACACATCCAGTTTACTTGTCCCGTATATTACCTTTCGGTAAACTACCATCCGGTTGTAAAGGAAAGCGTTGAACAAGCAACTGTTAAGGCAATGTCCCCTGACATGCTTTTAATTATGGTCTATAACGTATCGGATGCAATTACTATCCTTGGTAGGAGCAATAGCAAAGCTCACCCTTATAATTTTCCAGTCTGGCACAAGGTCCTGTCTTTGACCATGCTATGCAACCACCGTTTTTACGGTTGACACCCGATTTGGTTCAGGTGACCTAATGAATTCCAGGTGAATTCTTAAGATTTTACGTTCAATGGTAATGAACGTATTGAAAATGAGTTTTCAGAAAACAAATCGGTTTGAAATTTTGATCAAAATATTTTCTCGTTCAAGCTCGAGTTTAGATATCATCGAATTCCATGAGTTTGTAATTCTCAATCTTTAAGGTCAACCTCTAGGATTGAGTAATATCAGTCTTAAAAGCTGATTTTTGATCTTTTAAGGAGATTATCCTTTCTGGAGATCTGATTCATTAGTCTTATCCAGCTAATTTGCATGGCGCCCTCCCCATTTTATGAGACAGATCCTCTCATGGTTAGGATAAGTCTGACCACTTGGCGACCCTATTTTATGCTGAGGTCCGTGGATTTCCTGCTGATTTTAGAGATGACTTTTCTAGGTTTTTCGTCAACCTACAGCTGGTCTGGATGACAACTTCATGACCTAAATCAAGAAGCGCGTTTCTTTTTCAGAAGACTTTACTTCCTTTTAATGATGGAATTGATTCATCGTGTAGATCCATCTTTCTTTCAAATATATTACAGTAAATCGGGTAAAAACTGTTTAGCTTAAAGCAAAATTCAATTATTTGTACAAAAATATGTGATATATGTTTTAAATAACTTGGTAAATTTTCCCACACTTGGCTTTTATTTTCCTTTTTATTATCCTCTATTCCATTTTAAATGAATTTTAATATTTTGGTTTGTTTTTCAATTTATGTCTTTTCCAAGGTAACAATAATTTTGGTGTTAACACCTAGTTTTATCGTTCATAAATATGTATAAACATGATTTTGAGTTCATTTAATTGAAAATTTTGAAAAATTTTACTAGAATTGGGTTGTCAGTATATAAGACTAGGGTTGTTCTTTATTATCAGAGAGCACTAGATTCTAATATAACTACTACGTTACTAGTATTTTTAATGGTAACCAAGTGTTTAAGTTAAAATTTTTTTAAAATCCGAAATAATTTAACCCCTTTCCACACTTAAGATCTTGCAATGCCCTCATTTGCAAGAAATCAGTAACAATTTAAATTATTGAGGATGATTAGCGTAGAAAAATGATTAAATTTTACTAAAGTTTCCAAACATATTGGCGTTTGTTTGTTGAATGATAAATGGTGCACATCATTTGTTCATTCCGTCTTGTTGTTACATCACATTTATTTTTCATCTTGTCGTCAAAATTACTAGCTTTTGCTGAACTTAATGCCAGTCTTTGAAAATGCGCTGTTTTACCCTGTTTCGTACAATTGACAATATACATACAATACAAATATAAACATGCATAGCAATTTGAAAAGGGACTTAAAATCCCACTTTCAAATCTTAAATGTGAAATATTAGTACACAATAATAATAAAAATGATAAAAATTACATAAATATATCCAATAACATAAGTTTAAACATGAAAAAGTAAAAAGATAAAAACATAAAAATCATAAAAATAATCAATGGAACTAAATCAGTCTGGATAGGGGTTCCAGTTCATTTCGTCAGGTGGGTTCCATTGTTGGTTATAGGTGTTCTGATAGTCTTGGTTATAGTCATACCGGTTAAAGGGTGGTCGGATGTCGGGGTTGTGTGGCGGAAAATGAGCAGGTCGAGTAGGCACGTAGTTATTTGGTACCTGATATGATAGCTGGCTCATGATTTAGTGCTGATGAACTAACCAGCTATCGTGTTGGCGTCGCCTATAATCCTCGTATACTCGCTCGGAGTTCCACTGCTCGTACATACTATGTCTGGCCGCGTTCGTCATTGCTTCCTCATCTATACGAACGTGGACGTCAAGAATAGCATCTCGAAAGACATCCCTAATGTCTTCCGCTTCCTCCATTTCCTCGTCTGAGCCTCTCTCTACCTGAGGATGATTACCTTCATAGGGAACTGGCTGGTTGCGTCTACTCTTCAATACCTTAGCACCCGCATAAACCCGCAACCCTATGGTATCATCCTATTCTCTACAAACCTGTAATGGACCCCCTTGGTTCCTATCAACACCTAAATACTATCCAATGAGAGTAACAAAAATACCTCCTCCTATTATACTCCCGTCCTACATTCCTTCTACCATTTTAGATAAATAAAAACCAACACAGTAAGGGATATTAACAAAGCTTCCCGGGTCTCGAATACACTTTAGGTAAAATAAATCATGTAAGGTCATTTTCTCCTTATTGTGACCTCTCTGTGTAATCGAGTTAGCCAAAAATCTATGAATTACACGAAGCTCGGCTTTGTTAATATGTAAGTAGGAGTGTTTTCCTCCCAGTGTAAAAACATTATAGTTTGACATACGCCTCCAAACGGCGTTCGTGTCAAAGTTCCTATCTACCCTTTCACCACGATAAATCAAACTCATACAATCGGGGAGTAGTAATTCACTAGGAGTGTAAATCTGTAATGCCCTGGCCATGTCTATCATGGACATTCTGTACATCCTACCGCCAAGGATAAATATAAGAAAACTTCTATCATCTAAGCTATCTACTTCTACATTTAACGCTATAGTACTCATCAGCTCAACACACCTTTCCTTATATACAGGTCTACGAATGGTGAAAAGACGTTCCCAATCTGTAAAAGAAGAACTGACATACCTTTGAATCAAATGTTGTTTAACACGGTCAGCTAGATGGACCGTTTCCAAAGGATTCCAATCAATTACCCTTGGCACCTCTACCCCTTTTGTTACCAATTTAAATTTATTACTTTGATATGCCGGGTAATCTCTCCATCGTCTATCGAATCTCAGATTAGGATGCAATGTGTGTTCCAGAATTGTTGGGTATTCTATAGGCGGATATGGGGGAAATACTATGAATTCATTAGTTAACTGTAGCGGATCATAATAAGATACGTGCTGATCAGGCTGTTGTTGTGGTTCCTGTTGTGGTACTTGTTCAGGTTCATATTGCATTTCTGGTTCTGGTTCTGGAGCTGGAGCAGGTCGTCCAGATGATGATGATCCTGAACCTCCAGTATCGGCTTTCTGCAAAACACATTAAACACAAAATTTGTGCATCCAAATATGCATTAGTGTTAGCAAAATGACAATTTAAAACAATCACAATAACATGTTAAATCAAAATTAAACTTATACACATTTTCACATTTTTTTTTACAATTCTATACTTTTTCAAATAAGCACATATGAAAATGTATACAAAGTTCATAAGCATTTAACTCAAATAACATGTCAAAATAGTCATTACTAACAATTAAACAAGTCTCAATTGGCAATTATATCAAATTAATCAAGTTCATGAATTTTCGCCTAAAAAGTCCACTTTAATCTTTAAAAATCATGTTTAGGATCAATGTTTGGATCATTTAACTACCTAAACATGTTACACTACTCAATTAAGCAATAATTCATGATAAAAATCGACCATAACCTGTTTATATCAAAAAGCCCCAAATTGCTCAAGAACACAAACCCTAGATTTCTAAAAATTTTGAAGTTTTTGGCTTCAAATCATGTTAAATAGCATCAATCTAGGTTATACATGCATAAAATACTATCAATTTAACACTAATTACACTAAAAATTAACAAAATTGCATTAGGTAAAATATTGGTAATTATCACAAAAACTAAGAATTTATAGAGTTTAGGGGTGTAATTTTTACCTTTTTGCCGAAGAATGCGAATCTAGGCATGATTAGAGCAAGAAAATTGACGAATTACGGTGAAAATTTTCGAATTTTAGAGAGTATTTTGGGGTATTTTCGTATGTATGTGTGAGTTTTGTGTGAAGAACAGCTCGCTGAGCTATTTGTTTCTGGCCTGGAATTTCTCCCCATGCGATCGCATGGCACCAAAGGCCAAACTCCATGCGATCGCATGGAGTCCCGGGTACAGTGTTTTTTTTTTTGAACATTATAACTTTTTTTAAAACATTTAATTAATTAAATTCTAAAAATTTTGTTTTCCTTTAGGAGTGAGGGTGTTTCGGAACGTTGTCCTAGTCCGTCCCTCGACAAAATTTTAAAATTTCGTCAATTCAAAGCGCGGTTTTAAAAGTAAAGATTTTTGGGTTTTTTTTTAATATTTTTGGCATACTTTAATTCAATAAGATTAAAAATAATGATAATAAAAGTTCTCGTCCCTCCCTCGGGTAACGCAATTTCGGTTCAAAGACCTAGTCTTCAACTTACGACGAATTTTAAAAATCATATTTTTAACTTATCGAAATAAAGTAAATTTTTGTTCTTAAATTCACACCAAACTTAAATTAAAAATGCATAAAATTAAAATTCATATTAATATTCACACCAAACTTATATTATATTTTGTTTTTATACATACAAACTTATATTAAAAATATTAATTTTTCAAATATTTACAATTTTAAATATATTGATTTAAAAAGTTTACAATATTATTTTAATATTAATTTTAAAAACAAAGTAAAAATAAAATTAAAAATCTTTTTGGCTTTTATCCCACTTTAATCAATCAAATATTATCAAAAACATACGCCCCTCTTTTCGGTAAAGTAATTTCGGTTTTATAACCTAGTTTAACTCATGACGAATTTTTGAAATATTTTGGGTTGATTCATTAAAGATATTTATAACTTAAGAATAAACGGTAAATTTCGCAGTGATGTAATAAATTTTTGTATGATATCAATAATTTTGGTCGCAAGACCTAATTTTATCGAATACCAATTTAATACTTTATAGCGAACAAATTAGCGTTTATTATCAAAAGGTTAAAAATAAAAATAAAAACTGAAAACTGTACAAACTTACCTGTGAGATAGATTTCTTAGTGATATGCTCTAGCCCACTCATAAGATAGTCGGACTAATTGGTTTTCCATGGCTACATAGGCGTATCCTCGAGCATTCAGCGTTTTTTCTTCTAAACATATGAATGGTCCATCTCTGCATAAAGTAACGAACTCGGTATTGGAATATGTCTGATTCGTCGAGCATTTTCCTTCGTGTGACCATTTTCCGCATTTGTGACATCTTTCAAGGTGTCGTGCTCTTCTTTTTGCTGCGAATTTTGATTTTCTTTACCAAATTGTAACTTATTATTTTCGCATCTGGATTCTTTTCTTACTCCGTCCAATTTACCTCTGATTAATGATACTATTTCACTTGGAAGGGTGTCATTATTACGTTTAGTGATCAAAGCGTGTAGCATTAGACCATGGTTTAGTTCACAGGAAGTCTTCATTTCGTAAAACCTAAAAAAATTAAAAATTCAGAATGGGGGGAGAAGACTAGTTCTTTAGGGTCTGCTAGGGAAAGACCATTCGGGTTCTATTTTCGAGAACTACACGAAAACAAAAAATCTAACTCTAACAGAAATACATATTATCCTTTAAAAGACTTGATTCTTCCCACACTTAGTTAACTGTTGTATCGAAATTGTGATTAACTTCGTTGTCAACTTCCATCGGACTATCTATGTAATGTTTAACTCTGTGACCATTAACTTTAAATTCAATCCCATTTGAATTTATCAATTCTACTGTTTCGTACGGGAAAACTTTTTGACTATAAATGGTCCAGACCATCTTGATTTTAATTTTCCAGGAAATAGCTTGAATCGTGAATTGAAAAGAAGAACTCTGTCTCCTTCCTTAAATTCTTTTGAACTTCTGATTCTTTTATCATGCCATTTCTTCGTTCTTTCCTTATAGATTAATGAATTTTCGTATGCTTCATGTCTTACTTCTTCTCATTCGTTTAATTGACTTAACCGTAGACGTCCAGCTTCATGTAAATCAAGATTACATGTCTTCAAAGCCCAAAATGCTTTGTGTTCAATTTCTACTGGAAGATGACATGCTTTTCCGTAAATGAGTCTAAAAGGTGTGGTTCCAATTGGAGTTTTGTAGGTTGTTCTAAAAGCCCAGAGTGCATCCTCCAATTTAATGGACCATTCATTCGGATTTGATCCTACGGTTTTCTCTAAAATACGTTTTAAAGCTCGGTTGGTATTTTCAACTTGTCCACTTGTCTGTGGATGATAAGCAGTGGAGATTTTATGAGTTACTCCATATCTTTTGAGAACTTTCTCAAGTTGGTTATTACAGAAATGAGTTCCCCGATCACTTATTAAAGCTTTCGGTGTTCCAAACCTAGCAAAAAGACGTTTTAAAAAGTTGACTACAACTCGTGCATCGTTAGTTGGGAGAGCTTGTGCTTCAGCCCATTTAGATACATAATCAATGAAAACGAGAATATAGAGATTATTATGAGATTTTAGAAATGGACCCATAAAGTCAATACCCCAAATGTCAAATACTTCACATACTTGAATGACATTTTGTGGCATTTCATCACGTTGACTTATTTTTCTGGCCCTTTGACATGCATCACAGGATTTGCAAAGAAGGTGTGCGTCTTTGTAAATTGTAGGCCAATAGAATCCAGCATCATAAAATTTTCTTGCTGTGAGCTGAGGCCCATAATGCCCTCCTGTTGGTCCTGTGTGACAATGGTTTAAGATTTGACTAGCTTCATTTCCGAATACACATCGGCGTATTATTCAATCGGGACAACTTTTAAACAAATGTGGATCTTCCCAGAAATAGTGTTTTATATCACTAAAGAATTTCTTTCATTTTTGGTACGACAATACTTTTTCAAGGAATCCACATACTAAATAGTTTGCATAGTCCGCAAACCATGGAATTTCATTATAATCTATCTTCAATAGATATTCATCAGGAAAGTTGTCTTGTATGGCCGATTCATTTAGAACTTCTAATTCAGGATTTTCAAGACGAGAAAGATGATCAGCTGCGAGATTTTCTGCTCCCTTTTTATCTCGGATTTCAATATCAAACTCTTGTAAGAGTAAGATCCAACGGATTAATCTTGGTTTAGCATCTTGTTTCGAAAATAGGTATCTAAGAGCACAATGGTCGGTATAGACCACCGTTTTAGCTAGAACGAGATATGAACGAAATTTGTCAAAAGAAAAGACAATAGCAAGGAGTTCTTTTTCAGTAGTTATGTAATTTGTTTGTGCTCCTTGTAATGTCTTACTAGCATAATATATAGGTTGAAATCGTTTTTCAATCCTTTGTCCTAAAACGGCTCCCATTGCAAAATCACTTGCATCGCACATTAGTTCAAACGGTAAATTCCAATTTGGAGTTATCATGATTGGCGCATTAGTGAGTTTTTCTTTAAGAATATTAAAAGATTTGATACATTCATCTGAAAAGATGAATGGAGCATCCTTTTCTAGGAGTTTATTCATAGGAGTGGCAATTTTAGAAAAATCTTTTATGAAACGTCGGTAAAAACCGGCATGCCCTAGAAAACTCCTAACTCCTCTAACATTGGTGGGATGTGGAAGTTTAGCAATTACATCTACTTTAGATCTATCCACTTCAATTCCTTCCTATGAAATTTTATGACCAAGAACGATGGCTTCTTTAACCATGAAATGGCATTTCTCCCAATTAAGTACTAGATTTGATTGTTCACATCTAATAAGCATTCGTTCAAGATTAAATAACATGATTCAAATATATCACCGAAGACTGAAAAGTCATCCATGAAAACTTCCATGCATTCTTCTATCATGTCGTGAAAAATCGCCATCATGCACCTTTGAAAGGTTGCAGGGGCGTTGCAAAGTCCAAATGGCATGCGTTTGTAAGCAAAAGTACCATAATGGCACGTGAATGTGGTTTTCTCTTGATCCTCGGGTGCTATTGGAATTTGAAAATATCCGGAAAAACTGTCAAAAAAGCAATAGTAACTATTTCCGGCTAATCTTTCCAACATTTGATCAATGAAAGGTAAGGGAAAGTGATCTTTTCTAGTGGCGTCATTTAATTTTCTATAATCAATACATACACGCCATCCTGTTACAGTCCTAGTAGGAATAAGCTCATTTTTCTCATTTGTGATGATAGTCATGCCACCCTTCTTAGGTACGCATTGAACTGGGCTTACCCATGGACTATCAGAAATTGGATAAATTAAACCTGCATCAAGCAGTTTAATGATTTCTTTTTTAACAACATCTTGCATATTAGGATTTAGTCTTCGTTGGCGTTGCACATACGTTTTATGACCTTCTTCCATAAGGATTTTATGTGTGCAATACGAAGGACTTATTCCTTTAATATCATGAATCTTCCATGCAATGGCTGGTTTATGAGCATTTAGCATAGAAATGAGTTGAGATTTTTCATTTTCAGTAAGAGAAGACGATATTATTACAGGTAATTCAGATTCACCATGTAAATAAGCATATTCCAAATGGTTTGGAAGTGGCTTTAACTCTAATGTCGGTGGTTCTTCTATTGATGATTTGTATCGATATCTGTCTTCTTCTTTTAGCATTTGAATTTCTTCTGTTGTTGGTTCATATCGATTAGCCATTAGTGTAGCTAACATTTCAGTTTCATCAATTGGTTCAGTTCCTTCTCTTAAAGAACATTCTCCTGTTCCTTGTAATTCTGGAAATTCTTCTAACAATTCTGCATGTGAATCTATAGTTTGAATATAATAGCATGTATCATCTGTAGATTGCAGTTGTTGCATTGCTCTATCAGCATAAAAGGTAACACTCTCGTCCTCTATACTTAGGGTCAGTTTCTTACCGAACACGTCTATCATTGCTTTAGCCGTGTTTAAGAATGGTCTTCCTAATATGAGAGGAAGTTGAGAATCTTCTTCCATGTCCAGAACAACAAAATCTACTGAAAATACTAAAGTACCAACTTTAACTAGCATGTTTTCCATTATCCCTCTAGGATATTTTATTGATCGATCGTCTAGTTGTATGCTTATTCTTGTTGGTTTCAATTTTCCAAGGTCTAGTTTAGTGTATAATGAATACGGCATCAGATTTATACTAGCACCTAAGTCTGCCAATGCTTCTATTGAACTAAGACTACCCAGAAAACATGGAATTGTGAAACTTCCGGGATCAGATAATTTTTCTGGTATCTTATTCAACAGCAATGCAGAACAATTAGCATTCATAGTAACATCTGAGAGTTCTTCCATTTTCTTTCTATTTGAGATTAGATCTTTCAGAAATTTAGCATATCTAGGCATTCCTGAAATCACATCAATGAAAAGAAGATTGACATTTATTTGTTTAAACATATCCAAGAATTTGGATTGCTCGGCTTCAAGTCTCTCTTTTCTCATTTTACTCGGGTAAGGAAGTGGTGGTTGGTATGGTTTAACATAAGGTTTAGCCTTAACTGTGTTATCTTTATTAACCTTTTCAACTACCGGTTCTTTTTCCTTATCTTGCTCAGGTTGTTTTTCTTGTGGAGTAGGAATATCTTCATTAGAAATTACAGGTATTTCAGGTGGTTTAAGTGTAATACCACTTCTTGTGGTAATGGCTTTAGCTGTTTCATTCCGGGGATTAGCATTTGTATCACTTGGTAGACTTCCCGATTTTCTTTCACCTATCAACCTTGCTAGGTTGCTCACTTCTTGTTCCAGATTTTGAATAGAAGCTTGTTGATTTCTAAATGCTTGAGCATTTTGTTCATTGGTTTGTTTCTGAGATGTGAAAAACTGTGTTTGAGATTCAACTAGCTTCGTCATCATATCTTCTAAATTCGGCTTTTTATCATCGGTTTGTGGTGGTTTATTTTGAAAATTGGTTCTTTGCTGATTGTAAGTATTATTGGATACTTGTTGATTACTAGAACCTTGTTGGTTGTTGTATGGAACATTTCGGTTATAATTCTGGTTTTGATTGTAGATCGGTCTTGGCGGTTGATAATTATTCTGATAATTAATTCCAGGCCTTTGGTTTATGTATGAAACATTCTCTCTTTGTTCCATTGTTAGTTCAATACTAAGACAATCTTTTGTCAAATGTGGTCCTCCACACTGCTCACAACTAATTCATATTGAGTAGATATCTTTAGTCATCTTTTCCATTCGTCTCTCGACAGCATCTATCTTTGCGGAAATGGAATCTAAGTCATGGCTAGAATCGGCTCTAGCTGCTTTAGATGATCTAACTATATCTTTTTCTTGGTGCCACTCATGTGAGTGGGAAGCAGTGTTATCAATAATTTTGTAAGCATCAGTTTCTGTTTTCTTCATAATAGAACCACCAGCTGCTATATCGATGTCTTTCCTTGTAGTGATGTCGCATCCTTGGTAGAATATTTGTACTATTTGACAGGTGTCTAAACCATGTTGCGGACATTCTCTCAATAACTTTCCAAATCTTGTCCATGCCTCATATAGAGTTTCATTTAGCTTTTGTGTGAACGTAACAATTTCTCCGTGAAGTCTTACGGCTTTAGATGCCGGAAAGAATTGTTTAAGAAATTTTTCAACTAAAACGTCCCATGTATCAATCGCCCCTTCAGGTAACGATTCCAACCAATCTTTGGCTTCTCCCTTTAAAGTCCCGGGAAATAACATGAGATATATCTGTTCATCCTCAACTTCTCTTATTTTAAATAGAGTGCAGATCCTATTAAAGGTATGAAGATGTTCATTTGGATCTTCCTTCGGTGCACCACTAAATTGGCATTGATTAGTTACCATGTGTAGAATTTGTCCTTTGATTTCATATTCTGGCGCATTAATGTCTGGTTGAGTAATTGCGTGACCTTGGCCAGTGCGTTTAGCTCGCTTTCAGTCTTCCATACTTAGAGGTTCCAGATTTTCCATAATTGAATTTGTTGAATCTGAATCACTAGAGGATTCTGATTTAATGGTTCGTTCATCAACAATCTCTGTTTGAATGATTGGTGGTTCCGGAGGAAAGATTAGTGGTTCAGGATCTATGAATTGTCCCTGAATATTCTCCGGATTCTCAATTGTGAGGTCGGGTTCAAAAAATGGATTATCGGAAATTTGAATTGGAGTACTTGGTCGACTGGATGACGATTCTAAAGAAAAATCAACGGCGACAATATTTGCTAGTTGTCTTGAACTGGTTACAGGTGGTGAACGTATAAAAGGTGGTGAACGTTTTGCTCGGTGCATTCACTGAATATTCTATTAGTTTTAAAAAAATAAGAAAAATTATATAAGTTATCCAATTAATAGACTTTTCTGATTTTGCCCACGTTTCGAATAGCCAAAAGATGCAGCAGAGGGGCATGATTCGTTTGGTCTCAATATAATTGAGTACTGTTTGGCTTCAATAACCCGGTCCACGTACAAATCCAACTATTACTACGAACCAGAAAATTTTGATGTCTATCAATTTAACCACTTAAAATAAATTTTCGTAATTTAAAGAAATTTAGAGAAGACGTAGAAAATTCTATGTCCTAAAACTAGAATGTCGAGAAATAAGAAAGAAAAAGAGCGCATCGAAAAACGTCGATAAAAAATCGAAAAATAATTAGGCGTCGCAAAATAAAAATAAGAAAGTAGCGCGTCGTAACTTAAAACGCACTAAAAACTAAAAATTAAAAGTTGCTTCTAAAAATATTAAAGCTTAAAAGAAATACTATATCCCAAATGACAATAACTTAAAAAGGTACTAAAAACTAAAAGCAGCGTCGCAAAATTTTAAAGCACCTAAATCTTAGTTTAAAGAAAAAGCACTTATGGGATTTTACGGCAAAGCCTAAAAATCTAGAAATAAAAATAACTATGGCAAAAACTATGTCTTAAAACTAAATATAAGCGAAAAATACAAAAATTACGCTAAAACAATTAAAAGGGACAAAATATAAAAATATACTAAAAGTTGTAAAAAGTACAATTTTTTATAAAAATATTATTTTTGTATTATATATTTAATAAAACTATTAATTTTATAAATTATTTAAACTAATTAAACTAACAAATTAAAAATAAAAACTAAAACTAAATAATAAATTAATATAACCTAATTAGGGTTAAAGTAATAATAATATAAATAAACTCCGTAATTAATGCTGATTTAGGGCAACAGTTGGCGTGTCAGACACTCTCATGCGATCGCATGAGATTTTGCCTTCGGGCTCATGCGATCGTATGATCCAGGGTTTTGGGCCACTGTCTGGGCTGCTACGGTACCAGGCAGAGAGTTTTTATATTTTTTTTTTAGTTTTCTGTTTTATACAATTATATAATATATATATATATATAAATTAAATAAAATTTATATTTTTATAAAATAAAGATAAAGAAACTTTTATAGAACTTATATATTTAACAAATTCTTAAAAATATTTATATTCTTTTTTTTTTCTCTTTTTATATTTTTGAATATTTAAAACGTATTTTTACAAAAGCGTATTTTTATAAAAGTAGACTTAAAAATTATTAAAAATCTTTTTTTTTCTTTTTATATATTAGCGTTGCGCTTCCGGCGTTTAAGCAGAATTGTCCCCGGCAGCGGCGCCAAAAATACTTGATGTTAAAGCTAAGGGGTATAAAATATTATTAAATTTTAATAGGAAAAACTATTAAATACGATACAATTTTACACAAGATATTTATTTATTTATAGAATTGATATACTTAAACCTTGCTACAACACTTATAGGCAGTGTACTTAATCGTACAGTAGTGTAGTTTTTAGTAAGTCCGGTTCGTTCCACAGGGAAATCTTTAAACAAAGCTTAACGCTATATTAGTTTTAATTTATAAAAATACAAATATATATAAGTAATATTATTATTATAAAAAGGGGATTTTTACCGTTTAATGACCGGTTTGTCGATTTTTAAAACTTTAGTCGCAGTTAAAACCTAATGTAAAATATTAAATAATTAAAAGACTTAATTTAAAGCGTAAAGTAAATAACGATAATGAAATTGCGATAAATAAAAGTGCGAGAAAATAAAATTGTGATAATTAAAAAGTACGATAATTAAAAGTACAATTAAATACAATGACAATAAATAAAAGTGTGATAATTAAAACTGCAATTAAATATGAAAATAAAGGAATTATGCTTATTTAAACTTCCGTAATCATGATGTTTGACGTGTTGATTTTTAGTTTATTCCCATGGGTTAATTGTCCTTTATCCTGGATTATTTAATATGTCCGTCTGGTTTTTGTCCATAACAGTCCATCAGTCATAAATATAAAGTGCAAGTGTCCTCGTCAAATTATCCTTATACCCGAAGTCAAATATTCCAACTAATTGGGGACTTAAACTGTAACAAGGTTTTAATACTTTGTTTAATAATTACACCAGGATATCGACTGCGTGTAACTCAAGGTTTTAATACTTTGTTATCAATTATGCCAAGTGTCCTTGTACATAATTTCACTCCTTTTTAATAATTCCATAGACTATTAATCCATTCCCGTGTCCGGTTAAATGAACGATTATTCGTACATATAAATATCCCGCCCATCGTGTCCGATCGAGTGTATATGGTTATTTATAGGTACATCCAATTGTAAATCTTTATATTAAAATTAACAAACTATCATTTTAATTAAACAAATATAAAGCCCATTAATAGCCCATAGTCTAATTTCCACAAGTGTCGTTCTTTTGTCCAAACCCCAATTATGGTACAAAGCCCAATTACCCAATTTTAGTATTTAGCCCAACATCATGATTACTTCATTTTAAATAAGCATAATAATAACTTAACTACGAGACATTAAATTAAAAAGGTTGAACATAACTTACAATGATTAAAAATAGCGTAGCGTTACACGGACAAAATTTTTACTTACACCCTTACAACATTCGCTAACATACCCTTATTATTGGAAATTAAAATTAAAATTATAATAAAATATATATATATATATATATATATATATATATATATATATATATATATATATATATATATATATATATATATATACGTTGAGAGGGTTGGATGGATGGATAAAGATGTGTTTTTTGAGTCTAAAAGTCGCGAACTTTATAGGACAGGCCTGGAAAAAGGGCTCATGCGATCGCATGAGTTTTGCTCCTCCAGCTCATGCGATCGCATGGCCAGCTGGGGAGGCTCACATGTTGTTGTTTTCTTCTGCCGACGGTTTATATAATATAATATAATATATAAATTAATTTTAAGAATTAATTATATATTATATTATATTCATGTGCATAGTTGACTTATAATTTTTAGTCCGTTGCGTCGAGCGTTGAGAGTTGACTCTGGTCCCGGTTCCGGGTTTTCGAACGTCCTTGCATACAATTTAATATCTTGTACTTTGTGTTTTGCGTCTTGTACTCTTGTAATTTTGAGACGTTTCTTATCAATAATTGGAACCACTTTGATTGTATTTTGTACTTTTTAGGTTTTTGATCGTTTGCGTCTTCAATTAGTCGAATCTGTCTTTTGCCTTCACCTTTTATTATTTAAACGAATATTACTTGTAAATAGAACAATTGCAACTAAAAGCTTGTCTTTCTTGAGGGATAATACTATGAAATATATGTTCGTTTTTAGCATTATCAAAAAAATACTTGATGTTATGCGAGGTGTATATGAAAAAGCTTATATTTTACTAGAAAAAACTATTAAATACGATGCAATTTTACACAAGATATTTATTTATTTATAGAATGGATATACCTAAACCTTGCTACAACACTTATAGGCAGTGTACCTAATCGTACAGTAGTGTAGTTTTTAGTAAGTTCGGTTCGTTCCACAGGGAAATCTTTTAAACAAAGCTTAACGCTATATTAGTTTTAATTTATAAAAATATAAATATATATAAGTAATATTATTATTATAAAAAGGGGGTTTTTACCGTTTAATGACCGGTTTGTCGATTTTTAAAACTTTATTCGCAGTTAAAACCTAATGTAAAATATTAAAAATAAATACAACTTAATTTAAAGCTTAAAGTAAATAATGATAATGAAATTGCGATAAATAAAGTGCGATAAAATAAAATTGCGATAATTAAAGAGTACGAAAATTAAAAGTGCAATTAAATACAATGACAATAAATAAAAGTGCGATAATTAAAAGTGCAATTAAATATGAAAATAAAGGAATTATGCTTATTTAAACTTCCGTAATCATGATGTTTGACGCGTTGATTTTAGTTTTATGCCCATGGGTAAATTGTCCTTTGTCCTAGATTATTTAATATGTCCGTCTGGTTTTTGTCCATAACAGTCCATCAGTCATAAATATAAAGTGCGAGTATCCTCGTCAAATTATCCTTATACCCGAAGTCAAATATTCCAAATAATTGGGGACTTAAACTGTAACAAGGTTTTAATACTTTGTTTAATAATTACACCAGGATATCGACTGCGTGTAACCCAATGTTTTAATACTTTATTAACAATTACGCCAAGTGTCCTTGTACATAATTTCACCCCTGTTTTAATAATTTCATAGACTATTAATCCATTCCCGTGTTCGGTTAAATGAACGATTATTCGTACATATAAATATCTCGCCCATCGTGTCCGATTGAGTGTATATGGTTATTTATAGGTATGTCCAATTGTAAATCTTTATATTAAAATTAACAAACTATCGTTTAGTTAAACAAATATAAAGCCCATTAATAGCCCATAGTCTAATTTCCACAAGTGTCGTTCTTTTGTCCAAACCCCAATTATGGTACAAAGCCCAATTACCCAAATTTAGTAATTAGTCCAACATCATGATTACTTTGTTTTAAATAAGCATAATAATAACTTAGCTACGAGACATTAAATTAAAAAGGTTGAACATAACTTACAATGATTAAAAATAGCGTAGCGTTACACGGACAGAATTTCGACTTACACCCTTACAATATTCGCTAACATACCCTTATTATTATAATTAAAATTAAAATTAAAATGAAAATATAAATATATATACATATACGTTGATGAATGAAGAAGGAAAAAGATGTGTTTTTGAGTCTAAAACTCGCGAACTTTATAGGACAGGCCTGGAAAAAGGGCTCATGCGATCGCATGAGTTTTGCTCCTCCAGCTCATGCGATCGCATAGCCAGCTGGGGAGGCTCACATGTTGTTGTTTTCTTCTGCCGACGGTTTATATAATATAATATAATATATAAATTAATTTTAAGAATTAATTATATATTATATTATATTCATGTGCATAGTTGACTTGTAATTTTTAGTCCGTTGCGTCGAGCGTTGAGAGTTGACTCTGGTCCCGGTTCTGGATTTTCGAACGTCCTTGCGTACAATTTAATATCTTGTATTTTGTGTTTCGAATCTTGTACTCTTGTAATTTTGAGACGTTTCTTATCAATAATTGGAACATCTTTGATTGTACTTTGTACTTTTGAGCTTTTTGATCGTTTGCATCTTCAATTCGTCGAATCTGTCTTTTGTCTTCACCTTTTATTATTTAAACGAATATCACTTGTAAATAGAACAATTGCAACTAAAAGCTTGTCTTTCTTGAGAGATAATGCTATGAAATATATATTCGTTTTTAGAATTATCAAATATTCCCACACTTGAGCGTTGTTTGTCCTCAAGCAATATAGTCTTGAAATATACTAGAATCACTTCTTATTCTTCACACTTTGTACATCAGTGATTTCTATACGGCGGTATAAACAATTGTAGTAACGATGTGGTTTACAGTCCCACATGACTATAAAATTTAGATCCTTTAAGGAAATTGGATCTTTATGAAAACATTTGATCTTTTTGAAAATTAAATCTAGCTTTTATCCTAGATAAGTTTTCTGGAATAACCCTTCACCGGTGTTTGCAAATTATTTTAATGGGTTTGGTGGGTTTCATATTTGAAAATTTTAGCTCAAAACTTGCGGTTTTGTGTCACCCACTTGCTAACCTTGTATTAGGAAAGTAACACGTCCAGTATACTTGCTCCGTATATTACCTTTCAATAAACTACCGTCCGGTTGTAAAGGAAAGCGTTGAACAAGCAACTGTTAAGGCAATGTCCCCTGACATGCTTTTAATTATGGTCTATAACATGTCGGACGCAATTACTATCCTTTGTAGAAGCAATAGTAAAGCTTACCCTTATAATTTTTCGGTCTGGCACAAGGTCCTGTCTTTAACCATGCTATGCAACCACCGTTCTTACGGTTGACACCCGATTTGGTTCAGGTGACCTAATAAATTCCAGGTGAATTCCTAGGATTTTACGTTCAATGGTAATGAACGCATTAAAAATAGGTTTTTAGAAAACAAATCGGTTTGTAATTTTGATCAAAATATTTTATCGTTCAAGCTCGAGTTTAGATATCATCGAATTCCATGAGTTTGTAATTCTCAATCTTTAAGGTCAATCTCGAGGATTGAGTAATATCAGGCTTAAAAGCTGATTTTAGATCTTTTAAGGAGATTATCCTTTCTGGGAATCTGATTCATTAATCTTATCCAGCTAATTTGCACGGCGTCCTCCCCATTTTACAAGACAGATCCTCCCATGGCTAGGATAAGTCTGACCACTTGGCGACCCTATTTGATGCTGAGGTCCGTGGATTTCCTGCTGATTTTAGAGATGACTTTTCTTGGTTTTTCGTCAACCTACAGCTGGTCTGGACGACAACTTCATGACCTAAATCAAGAAGCGCGTTTCTTTTTTGGAAGACTTTACTTCCTTTTAACGATGGAATTGATTCATCGTGTAGATCCATCTTTCTTTCAAATATATTATAATAAATCGGGTAAAACTGTTTAGTTTAGTCCAAAGCAAAAGTATCTTCAATTATTTGTTACAGAAATATGTGACATATGTTTAAAATAACTTGGTAAATTTCCCACACTTGGCTTTTATTTTCTTTTATTTGCCTTTTTATTGTCCTATATTCCAATTTAAATGAATTCTAACATTTTGGTTTGTTTCTCAATTTATGTCCTTTCCAAGGTAACAATAATTTCGGTGTTAACACCTAGTTTTATCGTTCATAAATATGAATAAACATGATTTTGAGTTCATTTAATTGAAAATTTTGAAAAATTTTACTAGAATTGGGTAGTCAGTCTATAAGACTAGGGCTGTTCTTTGTTATCAGAGAGCACTAGATTCTAATACAACTACTACGTTACTAGTATTTTTAATGGTAACCAAGTGTTTAAATCAAAAATTTTAAAAATCCGAAAGAATTTAACCCCTTCCCACACTTAAGATCTTGCAATGCCCTCATTTGCAAGAAATAAGTAACAATTTATATTATTGAGGGTAATTAGCGTAGAAAAATGATTAAATTTTACGAAAGTTTTCAAACATATTGGCGTTTGTTTGCTGAATGATAAATGGTGCACATCATTTGTTCATTCCGTCTATTGGTACATCACATTTGTTTTTTCATTTTTTTCGTCAAAAGTACTAGCTTTTGCTGAACTTAATGCCAGTCTTTAAAAATGTGCTGTTTTACCCTGTTTTTGTACATGAGATAAACTACAAACACATATATACATATTTTTGAAGTTGGGTTTTCACACCACATTCAAAAATTATTAAAATCTAATAAAGTTAGAAAATTATAAAAGCTATTATAATAATAAAATAAGAAATAAGAAATAAGAAAATTAAGAATTAGTAACATTACAATAAAATAAACAAAAATAGAAAATTACGGATGAGGAGGATGGTTCCAGTATGGGTCCCAAGCGTATCCATAGATGCTGTAAAATGCTTGGGCCGGGTCATATGTAGGATATGGTGGTCGGCTCTCTAAAGTCCAAGGAGCAAATTCGGGCATAACGGTAGGAATGTAGTTTCTACCTACGTGTGTACAATGACTTATGATTTGGCTTTGATGATACTGCCAATCTTGAAATGATTTTTGTCTAGCCATTTCATACTCGTGTCGAGATATAAAAATTTGCATTTCCGTCATTGGATTACCCCCTCCCGGTTGACCTTGCTGTTGATCTCTCTCAACATGTGGATGCCTGCCATCATAATGTGCTGCCGCGTTGTTTCGTTTCTTTAAGACCTTAGCACCATGATAAACCCGCAAATCTATTCTATCGCGGGGTTCTGGTTCTGCCATTAATATTCCCCCCTCCCCCCGACTTCTATCCACACCGAGATATTCAACAATTAAAGTAATAAATATACCACCTCCTATTATGCTACCACGCCTCATACCCCTAACCATAGTCAATAAATAATAACCCACACAAAAAGGTATACTTACAGCGCTCTGTGAGTCTCGAATACACATGTGGTAAAAAAATCCTGTTCATTTACCTTTTCCTTATTCTTACCTAGTTGTGTAATCGAATTGGCTAAAAACCTATGGATTACTCTTAATTCAGCTCTATCAATATCAAGATAAGAGTATAATCCCCCCTGGAATCGGCGATGGCTAGTCATCCTACTCCATACGTCATTCGTATCAAAATTCTCATCCACCCTCCTACCATAAACTATTAACCTCTGACAATCATAAGATGCTAGCTCCTCAGGCGTATATATACGTAAAGCTCGAGCCATATCTAGTAAAGACATATGGTGCATCTCTCCTCCTAATAAAAATCTAAGAAAACTAATATCGGTTAAAGTATCTACCCGATCATTTATTTCAATAGTACATAATAACTCTATACACCATTCTCTATACACAGGTCTACGCATGTTGAATAAACTTACCCAATCACTAAAAGTAGAATTACCATACCTTTGAGTAAGTAATTTCCTGATTGGCTCGGCCAATTCCACTACCTCTAATGGTCCCCAATCTATAACTCTGGGTACCTCAACATTATTAGACACAAGGTTGTGCAGGTTCTTTTGATATTTTGGATAGTCTATCCAATATCTATCAAATCTCAAATTCGGATGTAAATCTGCGTCATGAATGTTTGAATATGAAACAATTGGGTGAGGCATATCTTGTCGGTATTGGTTATTAATTTCCTGTTGATCTGCATCTTCCGGAGGAGCATTGCGAGCCTGGGATGAAGATTCACCCCTTTCAGTCTGCAAAATATATCAAACACAATTTTTGTGCATCCAAATATGCATTAGTTTTAGCAAAATCATAAATCTAAACAATTACAATGACATGTTTAATCCATATTAAACTCTATACACATTTTCAAAATATTAACAATTCTACACTTTTACAAATATACTTTTACAAAAATTTATACAAAGTTCCTTCGCATTTATCTTTTAAAACATGTCAAAAACAATCATTATAATAATTAAATAAGTTCCTCATGACATTCATATCAATTAAATCAAGTTCATGCAATTTTGGTTCAAAAAGTCCACTTTAATCTTCATAAATCATGTTTAGGATCCAAGTTTTAATCATTTAGTAACCTAAATATGTTACACTACTCAATTTAGCATAAACTAACAAGAAAATTCGGCCATAACCTGTTTATATCAAAAGCTCTAATTTTGCTCAAGAACACAAACCCTATATTATTCAAAAATTGAAGTTCAAAGCTTCTAATCATGTTAAATAGCATCAATCTAGGTTATACAAACATAATACACAAACAATTGAAGCATTATTACACTAAAAAGCATCCAAATCGAATTAGGCATGAAATTGTTCAAGAACACTAAAAATTCAGATTAAATGGTGTTTAGGTGTATAAATTTACAGATTTCCTTGAGTAATTCCTTGATAATAGTCTCCTCATTGTGATTTTAGCAACAAATTTGACGATTTATGGTGAAAAATTTCGATTTTGAGAGGTTTTTGTGTGTGTTTTTCGTGAAAAATGGGTGTGGTGGTGAAGGGGACTGGTCTGTTCGACCAGTTTTATTTTTTTTCTGGATTTTTTGACCTCCGCGAGTGCGGTGGTGTGGCCATTTAAACCTCCGCAAGTTGCGGTGGTTTTTTTTTTTTTTTTTTTTATAAAACCTTATAACCTTATAAAACATAAAATTAATTTAAAAATTAAAATTTTGTTTCTTTTTAGGATGAGGGCGTTTCGGATCGATGTCCTAGTCCGTCCCTCGACAAAAATTTTAAAATTTGTCATTTTTAAGCGCGTTTTTAAAAGCAAAGATTTTTGGATTTTTTAATGTTTTTGACATACTTTAATTCAATAAGATTAAAAATAATGATAATAAAAGTTCTCGTCCCTCCCTCGGGTAAATCAATTTTGGTTCAACGACCTAGTCTTCAACTTACGATGAATTTTAAAAATCATATTTTTAACTTAGCGAAATAAAGTAAATTTTTGTTTTTAAATTCACACCAAACTTAAATTTAAAATGCATAAAATTAAAATTTCACACCAAACTTAATTAAAAATTCATATTATAAATTCACACCATACTTAAATTTAAAATGCATAAAATTAAAAATTCATATTAATAAAAATTTACATCAAACTTATATTATATTTTTGTTTTTATACATACTAACTTATATTAAAAATATTAATTTTTCAAATATTTACAATTTTAAATATATTGATTTTAAAAGTTTTACAATGTTTATTTAATATTAATTTTAAAAACAAAGTAAAAATAAAATTAAAAATCTTTTTGGTCTTTTATCCCACTTTAATCAATCAAATATTATCGAAAATATACGCCCCTCTTTTCAGTAAAGTAATTTCGGTTCCATAGCCTAGTTTAACTCATGATGAATTTTTGAAATATTTTGGGTTGATTGATTAAAGATATTTATACCTTAAGAATAAACGGTAAATTTCGCAGTGATGTAGTAAATTTGTGTATGATATCAATAATTTCGGTCGCAAGACCTAATTTTATCGAATACCAATTTAATACTTTATAGCGAACAAATTAACGTTTATTATCAAAAGATTAAAAATAAAAATAAAAATAAAAACTATACAAACTTACCTGTGAAATAGATTTCTTAGTGATATGCTCTAGCCCACTCATAAGATAGTCGGACTAATTGATTTTCCATGGCTACATAGGCGTAACCTCGAGCATTTAACGTTTTTTCTTCTAAAAATATGAACGGTCCGTCTCTGCATAAAGTAACAAATTCGGTATTGGAATATGTCTGATTCGTCGAACATTTTCCTTCGTGTGACCATTTTCCGCATTTGTGACATCTTTCAAGGTGTTGAGCTCTCCTTTTCGCTGCAGATTTTGATTTTCATTTACCAAACTGTAACTTATTATTTTCGCATCTGGATTCTTTTCTTACTCCGTCCAATTTACTTCTGATTAATGATACTATTTCACTTGGAAGGGTGTCATTATTACGTTTAGTGATCAAAGCATGTAGCATTAGACCATGGTTTAGTTCACAGGAAGTCTTCATTTCGTAAAACCTAAAAAAATAAAAATTCAGAATGGGAGGAGAAGACTAGTTCTTTAGGGTCTGCTAGGGAAAGACCATTCGGGTTCTATTTTCTAGAACTACACGAAAACAGAAAATCTAACTCTAACAGAAATACATATTATCCCTTAAAGACTTGATTCTCCCCACACTTAGTTAGCTGTGGTGTTGAAATTGTGATTAACTTCATTGTCAACTTCCATCGGACTATCTATGTAATGTTTAACTCTGTGACCATTAACTTTAAATTCAATCCCATTTGAATTTATTAATTCTACTGTTCCGTATAGGAAAAATCTTTTGACTATGAATGGTTCAGACCATCTTGATTTCAATTTTCCAGGAAATAGCTTGAATCGTGAATTGAAAAGAAGAACTCTGTCTCCTTCTTTAAATTCTTTTGAACTTCTGATTCTTTTATCATGCCATTTCTTCGTTCTTTCTTTATAGATTAACGAATTTTCGTATGCTTCTTGTCTTAATTCTTCTAATTCGTTTAATTCACTTAACCGTAGACGTCCAGCTTCATGTAAGTCAAGATTACATGTCTTCAAAGCCCAAAATGCTTTGTGTTCAATTTCTACTAGAAGATGACATGCTTTTCCGTAAACGAGTTTAAAAGGTGTGGTACCAATTGGAGTTTTGTAGGCTGTTCTAAAAGCCCAGAGTGCATCCTCCAATTTTATGGACCATTCCTTCGGATTTGATCCTATGGTTTTCTCTAGAATACGTTTTAAAGCTCGGTTGGTATTTTCAACTTGTCCACTTGTCTGTGGATGATAAGCAGTGGAGATTTTATGAGTTACTCCATATCTTTTAAGAACTTTCTCAAGTTGATTATTACAGAAATAAGTACCCCGATCACTTATTAAAGCTTTCGGTGTTCCAAACCTTACAAAAAGACGTTTTAAAAAGTTGACTACAACTCGTGCATCGTTAGTTGGGAGAGCTTGTGCTTCCGCCCATTTAGATACATAATCAATAGCAACGAGAATATAGAGATTATTATGAGATTTTGGAAATGGACCCATAAAGTCAATACCCCAAATGTCAAATACTTCACATACTTGAATGACATTTTGTGGCATTTTATCACGTTGACTTATTTTTCCGGCCCTTTGACAAGCATCACAGGATTTGCAAAGAAGGTGTGAGTCTTTGTAAATTGTAGGCCAATAGAATCCAGCATCATAAACTTTTCTTACTGTGAGTTGAAGCCCATAATGCCCTCCTGTTAGTCCTGTGTGACAATGGTTTAAAATTTTACTAGCTTCATCTCCGAATACACATCGGCGTATTATTCCATCGGGACAACTTTTAAACAAATGTGGATCTTCCCAGAAATAGTGTTTTATATCACTAAAGAATTTCTTTCGTTTTTGCTACGATAATCCTTTTTCAAGGAATCCATATACTAAGTAGTTTACATAGTCCGCAAACCATGGAATTTCACTATAATCTATCTTCAATAGATATTCATCAGGAAAGTTGTCTTGTATGGTTGATTCATTTAGAACTTCTAATTCGGGATTTTCAAGACGAGAAAGATGATCAGCGGCGAGATTTTCTGCTCCTCTTTTATCTCGGATTTCAATATCGAACTCTTGTAAGAGTAAGATCCAACGGATTAATCTTGGTTTGGCATCTTGTTTCAAAAATTGGTATCTAAGAGCAGAATGGTCGGTATAGACCACCGTTTTAGCTAGAACGAGATATGATCGAAATTTGTCAAAAGCAAAGACAATAGCAAGGAGTTCTTTTTCAGTAGTTGTATAATTCATTTGTGCTCCTTGTAACGTCTTACTAGCATAATAAATAGGTTGAAATCGTTTTTCAATCCTTTGTCCTAAAACGGCTCCCATTGCAAAATCACTTGCATCGCACATTAGTTCAAACGGTAAATTCCAATTTGGAGTTATCATGATTGGCGCATTAGTGCGTTTTTCTTTAAGAATGTTAAAAGATTTGATACATTCATCTGAAAAGATGAATGGAGCATCCTTTTCTAGGAGTTTATTCATAGGAGTGGCAATTTTAGAAAAATCTTTTATGAAACGTCGGTAAAAACCGGCATGCCCTAGAAAACTCCTAACTCCTCTAACATTGGTGGGATGTGGAAGTTTAGCAATTACATCTACTTTAGCTCTATCCACTTCAATTCCTTCCTTTGAAATTTTATGACCAAGAACGATGCCTTCTTTAACCATGAAATGGCATTTCTCCCAATTAAGAACTAGATTTGATTGTTCACATCTAATAAGCATTCGTTCAAGATTAACTAAACATGATTCAAAAGAATCACTAAAGACTGAAAAGTCATCCATGAAAATTTCCATGCATTCTTCTATCATGTCGTGAAAAATCGCCATCATGCACCTTTGAAAGGTTGCAGGGGCGTTTCAAAGTCCAAATCGCATGCGTTTGTAAGCAAAAGTACCATAAGGGCACGTGAATGTGGTTTTTTCTTAATCCTCGGGTGCTATTGGAATCTGAAAGTATCTGAAAAAACCATCAAGAAAACAATATTAACTGTTTCCGGCTAATCTTTCCAACATTTGATCAATAAAAGGTAAGGGAAAGTGATCTTTTCTGGTGGCGTCATTTAATTTTCTATAATCAATACAAACACGCCATCCTATTACAGTCCTAGTAGGAATAAGCTCATTTTTCTCATTTGTGATGACAGTCATGCCACCCTTCTTAGGTACGCATTGAACTGGGCTTACCCATGGACTATCAGAAATTGGATAAATTAAACCTGCATCTAGCAGTTTAATAATTTCTTTCTTAACAACATCTTGCATATTAAGATTTAGTCTTCGTTGGCGTTGCACATACGTTTTATGACCTTCTTCCATAAGGATTTTATGTGTGTAATACGAAGGACTTATTCCTTTAATATCATGAATTTTCCATGCAATAGCTGGTTTATGAGCTTTTAGCACAGAAATGAGCTGAGATTTTTCATTTTCAGTAACAGAAGACGATATTATTACAGGTAATTCAGATTCACCATGTAAATAAGCATATTCCAAATGGTTTGGAATTGGCTTTAACTCTAATGTCGGTGGTTCTTCTATCGATGATTTATATCGATATCTGTCTTCTTCTTTTAGCATTTGAATTTCTTCTGTTGTTAGTTCATATCCATTAGCCATAAGTGTAGCTAACATTTCAGTTTCATCAATTGGTTCAGTACCGTCTCCTAAAGAACATTCTCCTGTTCCTTGTAATTCTGGAAATTCTTCTAACAATTCTGCATGTGAATCTATAGCTTGAATATAATAACATGTATCATCTGCAGATTGCGGTTGTTGCATTACTCTATCAACTGAAAAGGTAACACTCTCGTCCTCTATACTTAGGGTCAGTTTCTTACCGAACACGTCTATCATTGCTTTAGCCGTGTTTAAGAATGGTCTTCCTAATATGAGAGGAACTTGAGAATCTTCTTCCATGTCCAGAACAACAAAATCTATTGGAAATACTAAAGTACCAACTTTAACTAGCATATTTTCCATTATCCCTCTAGGATATTTTAGTGATCGATCGGCTAGTTGTATGCTTATTCTTGTTGGTTTCAATTCTCCAAGGTCTAGTTTAGTGTATAATGAATACGGCATCAGATTTATACTAGCACCTAAGTCTGCCAATGCTTCTATTGAACTAAGACTACCCAGAAAACATGAAATTGTGAAAGTTCCTGGATCAGATAGTTTTTCTGGTATCTTATTCAACAGCACTGCAGAACAATTAGCATTCATAGTAACAGCCGAGAGTTCTTCCATTTTATTTCTATTTAAGATTAGATCTTTCAGAAATTTAGCATATCTAGGCATTCCTGAAATCACATCAATGAAAGGAAGATTTACATTTATCTGTTTAAACATATTCAAGAATTTGGATTGCTCGGCTTCAAGTCTCTCTTTTCTCATTTTACTCGGGTAAGGAAGTGGTGGTTGGTAGGGTTTAACATAAGGTTTAGCTTTAACTATGTTATCTTCATTAACCTTTTCAACTACCGGTTCTTTTTCCTTATCTTGATCAGGTTGTGGTTCTTGTGGAGTAGGAATAGCTTCATCAGAAATTACAGGTATTTCAGGTGGTTTAAGTGTCATACCACTTCTTGTGGTAATGGCTTTAGCTATTTCATTCCGGGGGTTAGCATTTGTATCACTAGGTAGACTTCCCGGTTTTCTTTCACCTATCAACCTTACTAGGTTGCTCACTTCTTGTTCTAGATTTTGAATAGAAGCTTGTTGATTTCTAAATGCTTGAGCATTTTGTTCATTGGTTTGTTTCTGAGATGTGAAAAACTGTGTTTGAGATACAACTAGCTTCATCATCATATTTTCTAAATTCAGCTTTTTATCATCAGTTTGTGGTGGTTTGTTTCGAAAATTAGGTCTTTGCTGATTGTAAGTATTATTGGATACTTGTTGATTACTAGGACCTTGTTGGTTGTTGTATGAAACATTTCGGTTATAATTCTGGTTTTGATTGTAAATCGGTCTTGGCGGTTGATAATTATTTTGATAATTATTTACAGGCCTTTGGTTTATGTATGAAACATTCTCTCTTTGTTCCATTGTTAGTTCAATACTGAGACAATCTTTTGTCAAATGTGGTTCTCCACACTGCTCACAACTAATTCCTATTGAGTGAATATCTTTAGTCATATTTTCCATTCATCTCTCGACAGCATCTATCTTTGCGGAAATGGAATCTAAGTCATGGCTAGAATCGGCTCTAGCTGCTTTAGATGATCTAACGATATCTTTTTCTTGGTGCCACTCATGTGAGTGGGAACCAGTGTTATCAATAATTTTATAAGCATCAGATTCGGTTTTCTTCATAATAGAACCACCAGCTGCTATATCTATGTCTTTTCTTGTAGTGATGTCGCATCCTTGGTAGAATATTTGTACTATTTGACAGGTGTCTAAACCATGTTACGACATCCTCTCAATAACTTTCCAAATCTTGTCCACGCCTCATATAGAGTTTCATTTGGCTTTTGTGTGAACGTAACAATTTCTCCTTGAAGTCTTACGGCTTTAGATGCCGGAAAGAATTGTTTAAGAAATTTTTCAACTAAAACGTCCCATGTATCAATTGCCCCTTTAGGTAACGATTCCAACCAATCTTTGGCTTCTCCCTTTAAAGTCCAGGGAAATAACATGAGATATATCTGTTCATCCTCTACTTCTCGGATTTTAAATAGAGTACAGATCCTATTAAAGGTACGAAGATGTTCATTTGGATCTTCCTTCGGCGCACCACTAAATTGGCATTGATTAGTTACCATGTGTAGAATTTGTCCTTTGATTTCATAATCTGGCGCATTAATGTCTGGATGAGTAATTGCGTAACCTTGGCCAGTGCGTTTAGCTCTCATTCGGTCTTCCATACTTAGAGGTTCCAGATTTTCCATGATTAAATTTGTTGAATCTGAATCACTAGAGGATTCTGATTTAATGGTTCGTTCCTCAACAATCTCTGTGTGAATGATTGGTGGCTCTGGAGGAAAAATTAATGGTTCAGGATCTATGAATCGTCCCTGAATATTCTCCGGATTCTCAATTGTGAGGTCGGGTTCAAAAAATGGATTATCGGAAATTTGAATTGGAGTACTTGGTCGACTGGATGACGATTCTAAAGAAAAATCAACGGCGGTAATATTAGCTAGATGTCTTGATCGAGTTACAGGTGGTGAACGTACAAAAGGTGGTGAACGTTTTGCTCGGTGCATTCACTGAATATCCTATTAGTTTTTTAAAAAGAAAGAAAAATTATATAAGTTATCCAATTAATAGACTTTTCTAATTTTGCCCACGTTTCGAATAGCCAAAAGATGCAGCAGAGGGGCAGGATTCGTTTGGTCTCAATATAATTCAGTACTGTTTGGCTCCAATAACCCGGTCCACGTACAAATCCAACTATTACTACGAACCAGAAAATTTTGATGTCTATCAATTTAACCACTTAAAATAATATTTCGTAATTTAAAGAAATTTTAGATAAGAAATAGAAAAAAAATTCTAAGTCCTAAAAACTAGAATGGCGAGAAATAAGAAAGAAAAAGAGCGCGTCGAAAAACATCGAAAAAATAAAAGATTGAAAAATAATAGGCGTCGCAAAATAAAAATAAGAAAATAGCATATCGAAACTTAAAAAGGCACTAAAAACTAAAAATTAAAAGTTGCGTCTAAAAATATTAAAGCTTAAAAGAAATACTATATCCCAAATAGCAATAACTTAAAAAGGTACTAAAAACTTAGAACAGCGTCGCAAAATTCTAAAGCACCTAAATCTTAGTCTAAAGAAAAAGCACTTAAGGGATTTTACGGCAAAGCCTAAAAATCTAGAAATAAAAATAACTATGGCAAAAACTATGTCTTAAAACTAAATACGAGCGAAAAAATGCAAAAATATTACAAGAAACGATTAAAAAGGTACGAAATATAAAAACTAAAACTAAAGTTTATGAAAATATAATTTTTATAAAAATATAATTTTTATATTATTTATTTTATACAACTATTAATTTTATAATTTATTAAAACTTAATATAACTTAAAAATACAAATTAAAATAAAACTAAAACTAATTTTATTTAATTAAAACCCTAATTATTAATAATAATAAAATTTTAAACCCTAATTTCATATTAATTGCAGTCCTAGGTTTGACCTATCAGAAGACCTCCGCGAGTGCGGTATGGTCCAGTTCAAATGCTCCGCAAGTCACGGAGGGTTCAATTTCAGCTCAAAAGGGGTCTATTTTTACAGGTTCAGTTTTTTTTTATATTTTTATTTTTTTACTTTTTATATTATACATAAAATATAAATATAACTTAAATAAAAATTTAATTTTAAAACTAAAATAAAAATACTTGTAAATATTATAAACTCTTAAAAACATAAATGTATTTTTCTTTCTTTTTGAATTTTTATATTTTTATGTTTTACGAAATGAAGACTTCCTGTGAACTAAACCATGGTCTAATGCTACACGCTTTGATCACTAAATGTAATAATGACACCCTTCCAAGTGAAATAGTATCATTAATCAGAAGTAAATTGGACGGAGTAAGAAAAGAATCCAGATGCGAAAATAATAAGTTACAATTTGGTAAAGGAAAATCAAAATCCGCAGCAGCGGCGCCAAAAATACTTGATGTTATGCGAGGTGTATATGAAATAGCTTATATTTTACTAGGAAAAACTATTAAATATGATACAATTTTACACAAGATATTTATTTATTTATAGAATGGATATACCTAAAACTTGCTACAACACTTATAGGCAGTGTACCTAATCGTACAGTAGTATAGTTTTTAGTAAGTCCGGTTCGTTCCACAGGGAAATCTTTAAACAAAGCTTAACGCTATATTAGTTTTAATTTATAAAAATACAAATATATATAAGTAATATTATTATTATAAAAAGGGGATTTTTACCGTTTAATGACCGGTTTGTCGATTTTTAAAACTTTAGTCGCAGTTAAAACCTAATGTAAAATATTAAATAAATAAAAGACTTAATTTAAAGCATAAAGTAAATAACGATAATGAAATTGCGATAAATAAAAGTGCGAGAAAATAAAATTGCGATAATTAAAAAGTACGATAATTAAAAGTGCAATTAAATACAATGACAATAAATAAAAGTGTGATAATTAAAAGTGCAATTAAATATGAAAATAAAGGAATTATGCTTATTTAAACTTCCGTAATCATGATGTTTGACGTGTTGATTTTTAGTTTATTCCCATGAGTTAATTGTCCTTTGTCCTGGATTATTTAATATGTCCGTCTGATCTTTATCCATCCATCCAACTCTCTCAACGTATATATATATATATATATATATATATATATATATATATATATATATATATATATATATATATATATATATATATATATTATAATTTTAATTTTAATTTTAATTTCCAATAATAAGGGTATGTTAGCGAATGTTGTAAGGGTGTAAGTCGAAATTCTGTCCGTGTAACGCTACGTTATTTTTAATCATTGTAAGTTATGTTCAACCTTTTTAATTTAATGTCTCGTAGCTAAGTTATTATTATGCTTATTTAATGCCAAAATAATCATGATGTTGGGCTAAATACTAAAATTGGGTAATTGAGCTTTGTACCATAATTGGGGTTTGGACAAAAGAACGACACTTGTGGAAATTAGACTATGGGCTATTAATGGGCTTTATATTTGTTTAACTAAATGATAGTACTTGATATTGTGCGAGGCGTATATGAAATAGTGTATATTTTACTAGGAAAAACTATTAAATACGATACAATTTTACACAAGATATTTATTTATTTATAGAATGGATATACCTAAATCTTGCTACAACACTTATAGGCAGTGTACCTAATCGTACAGTAGTTTAGTTTTTAGTAAGTCCAGTTCGTTCCACAGGGAAATCTTTAAACAAAGCTTAACGCTATATTAGTTTTAATTTATAAAAATACAAATATATATATAAGTAATATTATTATTATAAAGGTGGGTTTTTACCGTTTAATGACCGGTTTGTCGATTTTATATTTTAAGCGAAGAGTAAAGTAAATGACGATATTTAACTAACAATATAAAATAAATAACAATAATTAAAATGATAATAAATAAAAGTACGAGGAAATATGAAATAAAATATATTATGCTTATTTAAACTTCCGTAACCATGATGTTTGACGTTTTGATTTTAATTTATTGTCCTGGGTTAATTGTCCTTTGTCCTGGATGTATTTGTAACCTATCTGGTTTTTGTCCTTAATAGTTCATCGGTCATAATTATAAACTGCTCTGCAAATTTAACCTTATACCCAAAGTCAAATATTCCAACTAACTGGGGATTCGAACTGTAACAAGGTCTTAATACTTTGCTTAATGAATACACCAGGTTATCAACTGCGCGTAACCCAAGGTTTTAATACTTTGTTATCAATTATGCCAAGTGTCCTTGTACATAATTTCTCCCCTGTTTTAATAATTCCATAGACTATTAATCCATTCCCGTGTCCGTTAAATGAACGATTATTAATACTTATAAATATCCCGCCCATCGTGTCCGATCGAGTGTATGTGGTTATTTATAGGTACGTCTAATTGTAAATCTTTATACTCAATTAACGAACTATCATTCAATTAAACAAATATAAAGCCCATTAATAGCCCATAGTCTAATTTCCACAAGTGTCGTTATTTTGTCCAAACCCCAATTATGGTATAAAGCCCAATTACCCAATTTTAATATTTAGCCCAACATCATGATTACTTCGGTATTAAATAAGCATAATAATAATTTAGCTACGAGACATTAATGTAAAAAGGTTGAACATAACTTACAATGATTAAAAATAGCGTAGCGTTACACGGACAAAATTTCGACTTACACCCTTACAACATTCGCTAACATACCCTTATTATTAGAATTAAAATTAAAATTAAAATATAATATATATATATAATATAATATATATATATATATATATATATATATATATATATATATATATATATATACATATATATATATATATATATATATATATATATATATATATATATATATATATATATATATCGTATGATATAGATAGAGAGATAGGTTGATGATTTATGATGAACCAAAGCTCAAAATTTATAGGCCTGTGACATGAAAAAGGGGCTCATGCGATCGCATGAGCTTTGCTCTTCAAGGCCATGCGATCGCATGGCCAGCTGGGGAAGCTCACATGTTGTTGTTTTCTTCTGCCGACGGTTTTAATTAAATATATACAATATATAAATAATTTTAAGAATTATTTATATATTATATTATATTTATGTGCATAGTTGACTTGTAATTTTTAGTCTGTTGCGTCGAGCATTGAGAGTTGACTCTGGTCCCGGTTCCGGATTTTCGAACGTCCTTGCGTACAATTTTATATCTTGTACTTTGTGTTTTGCGTCTTGTACTCTTGTAATTTTGAGACGTTTCTTATCAATAATTGGAACCACTTTGATTGTACTTTGTACTTTTGAGCTTTTTGGTCGTTTGCGTCTTCAATTCGTCGAATCTGTCTTTTGTCTTCACCTTTTATTATTTAAACAAATATTCCTTGTAAATAGAACAACTGCAACTAAAAGCTTGTCTTTCTTGAGGGATAATGCGATGAAATATATGTTTGTTTTTAGCATTATCAAATATTCCCACACTTGAGCGTTGCTTGTCCTCAAGCAATATAGTCTTGAATAAAAACATACTAGAATCACTTCTTTATTCTTCACACTTTGTACATCAGTGATTTCTATACGACGGTATAAACAATGGTAGTAACGTTGTGGTTTACAGTCCCACATGACTATGAAAATTTAGATCCTTTAAGGAAATTGGATCTTTATGAACACATTTGATCTTATTGAAAATTCAATCTAGTTTTTACCCTAGATAAGTTTTCCGGATTAACCCTTCACTGATGTTTGCAAATTGTTTTTGTGGGTTTGGTGAGTTTCAGATTTGAAAACTTTAGCTCAAAACTTGTGGTTTTGTGTCACCCACTTGCTAACCTTGTATTGGGAAAGCAACACGTCCAGTATACTTGCTCCGTATATTACCTTTCGGTAAACTACCGTCCGGTTGTAAAGGAAAGCATTGAACAAACAACTGTTAAGGCAATGTCCCCTGACATGCTTTTAATTATGGTCTATAACGTGTCAGATGCAATTACTATCCTTGGTAGGAGCAATAGTAAAGCTCACCCTTATAATTTTCCGGTCTGGCACAAGGTCCTGTCTTTGACCATGCTATGCAACCACCGTTCTTACGGTTGACACCCGATTTGGTTCAGGTGACCTAATGAATTCTAGGTGAATTCCTAGGATTTTACGTTCAATGGTAATGAGCGCATTGAAAATAGGTTTTCAGAAAACAAACCGGTTTGTAATTTTGATCAAAATATTTTCTCGTTCAAGTTCGAGTTTAGATATCATCGAATTCCATGAGTTGTAATTCTCAATCTTTAAGGTCAATCTCTAGGATTGAGTAATATCAGGCTTAAAAGCTGATTTTTGATTTTTAAGGAGATTATCCTTTCTAGGGATCTGATTCATTAGTCTTATCCAGCTAATTTGCACGGCGTCCTCCCCATTTTACAAGACAGATCCTCTCATGGTTAGGATAAGTCTGACCACTTGGCGACCCTGTTTTATGCTGAGGTCCGTGGATTTCCTGTTGATTTTAGAGATGACTTTTCTAGATTTTTCGTCAACCTACAGCTGGTCTGGATGACAACTTCATGACCTAAATCAAGAAGCGCGTTTCTTTTTCGGAAGACTTTACTTCCTTTTAATGATGGAATTGATTCATCGTGTAGATCCATCTTTCTTTCAAATATATTACAGTAAATCGGGTAAAACTGATTAAAATCGTCCAAAACAAAAGTATCTTCAGTTATTTGTTACAAAAATATGTGACTTATGTTTTAAATAACTTGGTAAATTTTCCCACACTTGGCTTTTATTTTCTTTTATTTGCCTTTTTATTTTCCTCTATTCCATTTTAAATGAATTCTAACATTTTGGTTTGTTTCTCAATTTATGTCCTTTCCAAGGTAACAATAATTTCGGTGTTAACACCTAGTTTTATCGTTCATAAATATGTATAAACATGATTTTGAGTTCATTTAATTGAAAATTTTGAAAATTTTTTCTAGAATTGGGTAGTCAGTATATAAGACTAGGGCTGTTCTTTATTATCAGAGAGCACTAGATTCTAATACAACTACTATGTTACTAGTATTTTTAATGGTAACCAAGTGTTTAAATCAATTTTTTTTTTAAAATCTTAAAGAATTTAACCCCTTCCCACACTTAAGATCTTGCAATGCCCTCATTTGCAAGAAATCAGTAACAATTTAAATTATTGAGGGTGATTAGCGTAGAAAAATGATTAAATTTTACCAAAGTTTCCAAACATATTGGCGTTTGTTTGCTGAATGATAAATGGTGCACATCATTTGTTCATTCCGTCTTGTTGTTACATCACATTTATTTTTCATCTTATCGTCAAAATTAGTAGCTTTTGCTGAACTTAATGCCAGTCTTTGAAAACACGCTGTTTTACCCTGTTTTGTACAATCGACAATATACATACATACAAATATAAACATGCATGACAATTTGAAATGGGACTTAATATCCCACTTTCAAATCCTAAATGTGAAATATTAGTACACAATAATAATAAAAATTATAAAAATTACATAAATATATCCAATAACATAAGTTTAAACGTGAAAAAGTAAAAAGATAAAAACATAAAAATCATAAAAATAACCAATGGAACTAAATCAGTCTGGATAGGGGTTCCAGTTCATCTCGTCAGGTGGGTTCCATTGTTGGTTATAGGTGTTCTGATAGGCTTCGTTATAGTCATACCGGTTAAAGGGTGGTCGGATGTCGGGGTTGTGTGGCGGAAAATGAGCAGGTCGAGTAGGCACGTAATTATTTGGTACCTGATATGATAGCTGGATCATGATTTGGTGCTGATGAACTAACCAGCTATCGTGTTGGCGTCGCCTATAATCCTCGTATACTCGCTCGGAGTTCCACTGCTCATACATACTATGTCTGGCCGCGCTCGTCATTGCTTCCTCATCTATACGAACGTGGACATCAAGAATAGAATCTCGAAAGACATCCCTAATGTCTTCCACTTCCTCCATTTCCTCGTCTGAGCCTCTCTCTACCTGAGGATGATTACCTTCATAGGGAACTGGCTGGTTGCGTCTACTCTTCAATACCTTAGCACCCGCATAAACCCGCAATCCTATGGTCTCATCCTGTTCTCTACAAACCTGTAATGGACCCCCTTAGTTCCTATCAATACCTAAATACTCTCCAATGAGAGTGACAAAAATACCTCCTCCTGTTATACTCCCATCCTGCATTCCTTCTACCATTTTAGATAAATAAAAACCAACACAGTAAGTGATATTAACAAAGCTTCTCGGGTCTCGAATACACTTTAGGTAAAATAAATCATGTAAGGTCATTTTCTCCTTATTGTGACCTCTCTGTGTTATCGAGTTAGCCAAAAATCTATGAATTACACAAAGCTCGACTTTGTTAATATGTAAGTAGGAGTGTTTTCCTCCCAGTGTAAAAACATTATAGTTTGACATACGCCTCCAAACGGCGTTCGCGTCAAAGTTCCTATCTACCCTTTCACCACGATAAATCAAACTCATACAATTGGGTAGTAGTAATTCACTAGGAGTGTAAATCTGTAATGACCTGGCCATGTCCATCATGGACATTCTGTACATCCTACCGCCAAGGATAAATCTAAGAAAACTTCTATCATTTAATCTATCTACATCTACATTTAACGCTATAGTACTCATCAGCTCAACACACCATTCCTTATATAAGGTCTACGAATGGTGAAAAGAAGTTCCCAATCTGTAAAAGAAGAAATGCCATACCTTTGAATCAAATGCTGTCTAACACGGTCAGCTAGATGGACCATTTCCAAAGGATTCCAATCAATTACCCTCGGCACCTCTACCTCTTTTGTTACCAATTTAAATTTATTACTTTGATATGCCAGGTAATCTCTCCATCGTCTATCGAATCTCAAATTAGGATGCAATGTGTGTTTAGCAATCGTTGGGTATTCTACAGGTGGATGTGGTGGAAATACTATGAATTCATTAGGGAACTGTAGCGGATCATAATAAGGTAGGTGCTGATCAGGCTGTTGTTGTGGTTCCTGTTGTGGTACTTGTTCAGGTTCATATTGCATTTCTAGTTCTGGTTCTGGAGCAGGAGCAGGTCGTCTAGATGATGACGATGATGAACCTCCAGTATCGGCTTTCTGTAAAACACATTAAACACAAAATTTGTGCATCCAAATATGCATTAGTGTTAGCAAAATATCAACTTAAAACAATCACACTAACATGTTAAATCAAAATTAAACTTATACACATTTTCATAATTTTTACAATTCTATACTTTTTCAAATAAGCACATATGGAAATGTAGACAAAGTTCATAAGCATTTAACTCAAATAACATGTCAAAATAGTCATTACTAACAATTAAACAAGTCTCAAATGGCAAATATATCAAATTAATCAAGTTCATGAATTTTGGACTTAAAAAGTCCACTTTAATCTTTAAAAATCATGTTTAGGATCAATGTTTGGATCATTTAACTACCTAAACATGTTACACTACTCAATTTAGCAATAATTCATGACAAAAATCGGCCATAACCTGTTTATATCAAAAAGTCCCAAATTGCTCAAGAACACAAACCCTAGATTTCTAAAAATTTTGAAGTTTTTGGCTTCAAATCATGTTAAATAGCATCAATCTAGGTTATACATGCATAAAATACTAACAATTTATCACTAATTACACTAGAAATCAACAAAATTGCATTAGATAAAATATTGGTAATTATCACAAAAACTAAGAATTTATAAAGTTTAGGGGTGTAATTTTTACCTTTTTGCTGAAGAATACGAATCTAGGCATGATTAGAGCAAGAAAATTGACGAATTACGGTGAAAATTTTCGAATTTTAGAGAGTATTTTGGGGTATTTTCGTATATATGTGTGAGTTTTGTGTGAAGAACAGCTCGCTGAGCTATTTGTTTCTGGCCTGGAATTTCTCCCCATGCGATCGCATGGCACCAAAGGTCAAACTCCATGCGATCGCATGGAGTCCCGAGTACAGTGTTTTTGGCTTTTTATTTTATTTTATAAAACCTTATATTTTTTTTAAAACATTTAATTAATTAAATTCTAAAAATTTTGTTTTCCTTTAGGAGCGAGGGTGTTTCGGATCGTTGTCCTAGTCCGTCCCTCGACAAAATTTTAAAATTTGTCAATTCAAAGCGCTGTTTTAAAAGTAAAGATTTTTGGGTTTTTTAAATGTTTTTGGCATACTTTAATTCAATAAGATTAAAAATAATGATAATAAAAGTTCTCGTCCCTCCCTCGGGTAAAGCAATTTCGGTTCAACGATCTAGTCTTCGACTCACGACGAATTTTAAAAATCATATTTTTAACTTAATGAAATAAAGTAAATTTTTGTTTTTAAATTCACACCAAACTTAAATTAAAAATGCATAAAATTAAAATTCATATTAATATTCACACCAAACTTATATTATATTTTGTTTTTATACATACAAACTTATATTAAAAATATTAATTTTTCAAATATTTACAATTTTAAATATATTGATTTAAAAAGTTTACAATATTATTTTAATATTAATTTTAAAAACAAAGTAAAAATAAAATTAAAAATCTTTTTGGCTTTTATCCCACTTTAATCAATCAAATATTATCAAAAATATACGCCCATCTTTTCGGTAAAGTAATTTCGGTTTTATAACCTAGTTTAACTCATGACGAATTTTTGAAATATTTTGGTTTGCTTGATTAAAGATATTTATACCTTAAGAAGAAACGGTAAATTTCGCAGTGTTGTAATAAATTTTTGTATGATATCAATAATTTCGGTCGCAAGACCTAATTTTATCGAATACCAATTTAATACTTTATAGCGAACAAATTAGCGTTTATTATCAAAAGGTTAAAAATAAAAATAAAAACTGAAAACTGTACAAACTTACCTGTGAGATAGATTTCTTAGTGATATGCTCTAGCCCACTCATAAGATAGTCGGACTAATTGGTTTTCCATGGCTACATCGCCGTATCCTCGAGCATTCAGCGTTTTTTCTTCTAAACATATGAACGGTCCATCTCTGCATAAAGTAACGAACTCGGTATTAAAATATGTCTGATTCATCGAGCATTTTCCTTCGTGTGACCATTTTCCGCATTTGTGACATCTTTCAAGGTGTCGTGCTCTTCTTTTTGCTGCGGATTTTGATTTTCCTTTACCAAATTGTAACTTATTATTTTCGCATTTGGATTCTTTTCTTACTCCGTCCAATTTACTTCTGATTAATGATACCATTTCACTTGGAAGGGTGTCATTATTACGTTTAGTGATCAAAGCGTGTAGCATTAGACCATGGTTTAATTCACAGGAAGTCTTCATCTCGTAAAACCTAAAAAAATAAAAATTCAGAATGGGGGGAGAAGACTAGTTCTTTAGGGTCTGCTAGGGAAAGACCATTCGGGTTCCATTTTCGAGAACTACACGAAAACAGAAAATCTAACTCTAACAGAAATACATATTATCATTTAAAAGACTTGATTCTCCCCACACTTAGTTAGCTGTGGTGTCGAAATTGTGATTAACTTCGTTGTCAACTTCCATCGGACTATCTATGTAGTGTTTAATTCTGTGACCATTAACTTTAAATTCAATCCCATTTGAATTTATCAATTCTACTGTTCCGTATGGAAAAACTCTTTTGACTATAAATGGTCCAGACCATCTTTTGACTATAAATGGTCCAGACCATCTTGACTTAACCATAGACGTCCAGCTTCATGTAAATCAAGATTACATGTCTTCAAAGTCCAAAATGCTTTGTGTTCAATTTCTACTGGAAGATGACATGCTTTTTCGTAAACGAGTTTAAAAGGTGTGGTTCCAATTGGAGTTTTGTAGGCTGTTCTAAAAGCCCAGAGTGCATCCTCCAATTTAATGGACCATTCCTTCGGATTTAATCCTACGATTTTCTCTAAAATACGTTTTAAAGCTCGGTTGGTATTTTCAACTTGTCCACTTGTCTGTGGATGATATGCGGTGGAGATTTTATGAGTTACTCCATATCTTTTGAGAACTTTCTCAAGTTGGTTATTACAGAAATGAGTTCCCCGATCACTTATTAAAGCTTTCGGTGTTCCAAACCTAGCAAAAAGATGTTTTAAAAAGTTGACTACAACTCGTGCATCGTTAGTTGGGAGAGCTTGTGCTTTCGCCCATTTAGATACATAATCAATGGCAACGAGAATATAGAGATTATTATGAGATTTTGGAAATGGACCCATAAAGTCAATACCCCAAATGTCAAATACTTCACATACTTGAATGACATTTTGTGGCATTTCATCACGTTGACTTATTTTTCCGGCCCTTTGACAAGCATCACAGGATTTGCAAAGAAGGTGTGAGTCTTTGTAAATTGTAGGCCAATAGAATCCAGCATCATAAACTTTTCTTGCTGTGAGTTGAGGCCCATAATGCCCTCCTGTTGGTCCTGTGTGACAATGGTTTAAAATTTTACTAGCTTCATCTCCGAATACACATCGGCGTATTATTCCATCGGGATAACTTTTAAACAAATGTGGATCTTCCCAGAAATAGTATTTAATATCACTAAAGAATTTCTTTCGTTTTTGGTACGATAATCCTTTTTCAAGGAATCCACATACTAAGTAGTTTGCATAGTCTGTAAACCATGGAATTTCACTATAATCTATCTTCAATAGATATTCATCAGGAAAGTTGTCTTGTATGGCCGATTCATTTAGAACTTCTAATTCGGGATTTTCAAGACGAGAAAGATGATCAGCGGCGAGATTTTCTGATCCTCTTTTATCTCGGATTTCAATATCGAACTCTTGTAAGAGTAAGATCCAACAGATTAATCTTGGGTTGGCATCTTTTTTCGAAAATAGGTATCTAAGAGCAGATTGATCGGTATAGACCACCGTTTTAGCTAGAACGAGATATGATCAAAATTTGTCAAAAGCAAAGACAATAGCAAGGAGTTCTTTTTTAGTAGTTGTATAATTCGTTTGTGCTCCTTGTAACGTCTTACTAGCATAATAAATAGGTTGAAATCGTTTTTCAATCCTTTGTCCGAAAACGGCTCCCATTGCAAAATCATTTGCATCGCACATTAGTTCAAACGGTAAATTCCAATTTGGAGTTATCATGATTGGTGCATTAGTGAGTTTTTCTTTAAGAATGTTAAAAGATTTGATACATTTATCTGAAAAGATGAATGGAGCATCCTTTTCTAGGAGTTTATTCATAGGAGTGACAATTTTAGAAAAATCTTTTATGAAACGTCGGTAAAAACCGGCATGTCCTAGAAAACTCATAACTCCTCTAACATTGGTGGGATGTGGAAGTTTAGCAATTACATCTACTTTAGCTCTATCCACTTTAATTCCTTCCTTTGAAATTTTATGACCAAGAACGATGCCTTCTTTAACCATGAAATGACATTTCTCCCAATTAAGAACTAGATTTGATTGTTCACATCTAATAAGCATTCGTTCAAGATTAACTAAACATGATTCAAAAGTATCACCGAAGACTGAAAAGTCATCCATGAAAACTTCCATGCATTCTTCTATCATGTCGTGAAAAATCGCCATCATACACCTTTGAAAGGTTGCAGGGGCGTTGCAAAGTCCAAATGGCATGTGTTTGTACGCAAAAGTACCATAAGGGCACGTGAATGTGGTTTTCTCTTGGTCTTCAGGTGCTATTGGAATTTGAAAATATCTGGAAAAACCATCAAGGAAACAATAGTAACTATTTCCGGCTAGTCTTTCCAACATTTGATCAATAAAAGGTAAGGGAAAGTGATCTTTTCTGGTGGCGTCATTTAATTTTCTATAATCAATACTTACACGCCATCCTGTTACAGTCCTAGTAGGAATAAGCTCATTTTTCTCATTTGTAATGACAGTCATGCCACCCTTCTTAGGTACGCATTAAACTGGGCTTACCCATGGACTATCAGAAATTGGATAAATTAAACCTGCATCTAGCAGTTTAATAATTTCTTTCTTAACAGAAGACGATATTATTACAGGTAATTCAGATTCACCATGTAAATAAGCATATTCCAAATGGTTTGGAATTGGCTTTAACTCTAATGTCGGTGGTTCTTCTATCGATGATTTATATCTATATCTGTCTTCTTCTTTTAGCATTTGAATTTCTTCTGTTGTTGGTTCATATCCATTAGCCATAAGTGTAGCTAACATTTCAGTTTCATCAATTGATTCAGTACCTTCTCCTAAAGAACATTCTCCTGTTCCTTGTAATTCTGGAAATTCTTCTAACAATTCTGCATGTGAATCTATAGCTTGAATATAATAACATGTATCATCTGCAGATTGCGGTTGTTGCATTGCTCTATCAACTGAAAAGGTAACACTCTCGTCCTCTATACTTAGGGTCAGTTTCTTACCGAACACGTCTATCATTGCTTTAGCCGTGTTTAAGAATGGTTTTCCTAATATGAGAGGAACTTGAGAATCTTCTTCCATGTCCAGAACAACAAAATCTATTGGAAATACTAAAGTACCAATTTTAACTAGCATATTTTCCATTATCCCTCTAGGATATTTTATTGATCGATCGGCTAGTTGTATGCTTATTCTTGTTGGTTTCAATTCTCCAAGGTCTAGTTTAGTGTATAATGAATACGACATCAGATTTATATACTAGCACCTAAGTTTGCCAATGCTTCTATTGAACTAAGACTACCCAGAAAACATGGAATTGTGAAACTTCCTGGATCAGATAATTTTTCTGGTATCTTATTCAACAGCACTGCAGAATAATTAGCATTCATAGTAATAGCTGAGAGTTCTTCCATTTTCTTTCTATTTGAGATTAGATCTTTCAGAAATTTAGCATATCTAGGCATTCCTGAAATCACATCAATGAAAGGAAGATTGACATTTATTTGTTTAAACATATCCAAGAATTTAGATTGCTCGGCTTCAAGTCTCTCTTTTCTCATTTTACTCTGGTAAGGAAGTGGTGGTTGGTATGGTTTAACATAAGGTTTAGCCTTAACTGTGTTATCTTTATTAAACTTTTCAACTACCGGTTCTTTTTTCTTATCTTGCTCAGGTTGTGGTTCTTGTGGAGTAGGAATATCTGCATTAGAAATTACAGGTATTTCAGGTGGTTTAAGTGTAATACCACTTCTTGTGGTAATGGCTTTAGCTGTTTCATTCCGGGGGTTAGCATTTGTATCACTTGGTAGACTTCCCGGTTTTCTTTCACCTATCAACCTTGCTAGGTTGCTCACTTCTTGTTCCAGATTTTGAATAGAAGCTTGTTGATTTCTAAATGCTTGATCATTTTGTTCATTGGTTTGTTTCTGAGATGTGAAAAACTGTGTTTGAGATTCAACTAGCTTCGTCATCATATCTTCTAAATTCGGCTTTTAATCATCGGTTTGTGGTGGTTTGTTTTAAAAATTAGGTCTTTGCTGATTGTAAGTATTATTGGATACTTGTTGATTACTAGGACCTTGTTGGTTATTGTATGGAACATTTCGGTTATAATTCTGGTTTTGATTGTAGATCGATCTTGGCGGTTGATAATTATTCTGATAATTATTTCCAGGCCTTTGGTTTAGATATGAAACATTCTCCCTTTGTTCCATTGTTAGTTCAATACTAAGATAATCTTTTGTCAAATGTGGTCCTCCACACTGCTCACAACTAATTCGTATTGAGTGTATATCCTTAGTCATCTTTTCCATTCGTCTCTCAACAGCATCTATCTTTGCGGAAATGGAATCTAAGTCATGGCTAGAATCGGCTCTAGCTGCTTTAGATGATCTAACGATATCTTTTTCTTGGTGCCACTCATGTGAGTGGGAAGCAGTGTTATCAATAATTTTATAAGCATCAGTTTTTGTTTTCTTCATAATGGAACCACCAGCTGCTATGTCTATGTCTTTCCTTGTAGTGATGTCGCATCCTTGGTAGAATATTTATACTATTTGATAGGTGTCTAAACCATATTGCGGACATCCTCTCAATAACTTTCCAAATCTGGTACACGCCTCATATAGAGTTTCATTTGACTTTTGTGTGAACGTAACAATTTCTCCTTGAAGTCTTACGGCTTTAGATGCCGGAAAGAATTGTTTAAGAAAATTTTCAACTAAAATGTCTCATGTATCAATCGCCCCTTCAAGTAACGATTCCAACCAATCTTTGGCTTTTCCCTTTAAAGTCCAGGGAAATAACATGAGATATATCTGTTCATCCTCAACTTCTCTTATTTTAAATAGAGTGCTGATCCTATTAAAGGTACGAAGATGTTCATTTGGATCTTCCTTCGGCGCACCACTAAATTGCCATTGATTAGTTACCATGTGTAGAATTTGTCTTTTGATTTCATAATCTGGCGCATTAATGTCTGGTTGAGTAATTACGTGACCTTGGCCAGTGCGTTTAGCTCGCATTCGGTCTTCCATACTTAGAGGTTCCAGATTTTCCATGATTGAATTTGTTGAATCTGAATCACTAGAGGATTCTGATTTAATGGTTCGTTCCTCAACAATCTCTGTTTGAATGATTGGTGGTTCCGGATGAAAAATTAATGGTTCAGGATCTCGGAATCGTCCTTGAATATTCTCTGGATTCTCAATTGTGAGGTCGGGTTCAAAAAATGGATTATCGGAAATTTGAATTGGAGTACTTGGTCGACTGGATGACGATTCTAAAGAAAAATCAACGGCGATAATGTTTGCTAGATGTCTTGATCGAGTTACAGGTGGTGAACGTATAAAAGGTGGTGAACGTTTTGCTCGGTGCATTCACTGAATATCCTATTAATTATAAAAAAAGAAAGAAAAATTATATATGTTATCAAATTAATAGACTTTTCTGATTTTGCCCACGTTTCGAATAGCCAAAAGATGCAGCAGAGGGGCAGGATTCGTTTGGTCTCAATATAATTGAGTACTGTTTGGCTCCAATAACCCGGTCCACGTACAAATCCAACTATTACTACGAACCAGAAAATTTTGATGTCTATCAATTTAACCACTTAAAATAATTTTTCGTAATTTAAAGAAATTTTAGATAAGAAATAGAAAAAAAATTCTAAGTCCTAAAAACTAGAATGGCGAGAAATAAGAAAGAAAAAGAGCGCGTCGAAAAACGTCGAAAAATAAAAAGATTGAAAAATAATAGGCGTCGCAAAATAAAAATAAGAAAGTAGCGTGTCGAAACTTAAAAAGGCACTAAAAACTAAAAATTAAAGTTGCGTCTAAAAATATTAAAGCTTAAAAGAAATACTATATTCCAAATGGCAATAACTTAAAAAGGTACTAAAAACTAAAAACAACGTCGCAAAATTCTAAAGTACCTAAATCTTAGTTTAAAGAAAAAGCACTTAAGGGATTTTACGGCAAAGCCTAAAACTCTAGAAATAAAAATAACTATGGCAAAAACTATGTCTTAAAACTAAATATAAGCGAAAAATACAAAAATTACTCTAAAACAATTAAAAGGGACAAAATATAAAAATATACTTAAAGTTGTAAAAAGTACAATTTTTATAAAAAAAATTATTTTTATATTATTTATTTTATAAAACTATTAATTTTATAATTTATTTAAAACTAAATAAACTAAATAATACAAATTAAAAATAAAAACCAAAACTAAATAATAAATTAATATTACCTAATTAGGGTTAAAGTAATAATAATAATATAAATAAACTCTGTAATTAATGCTGATTTAGGGCAACAGTTGGCGTGTCAGACACTCTCATGCGATCGCATGAGGTTTTGCCATCAGGCTCATGCGATCGTATGAGCCAGGGTTTTGGGCCACTGTCTGGGCTGCTACAGTACCAGGCCGAGAGTTTTTATATTTTTTTTAGTTTTCTGTTTTATAAAATTATATAATATATATATATATATATATATATATATATATATATATATATATATATATATATATATATATATATATATAAATTAAATAAACTTTATATTTTTATAAAATAAAGATAAAGAAACTTTTATAAAACTTAAATATTTAACAAACTCTTAAAAATATTTATATTTTTGTTTTTTTTCTTATATTTTCGAATATTTAAAACGTATTTTTACAAAAGCGTATTTTTATAAAAGTAGACTTAAAAATTAATAAAAATCTTTTTTTATATATATATATATATTAGCGTTGCGCTTCCGGCGTTTAAGCAGAATTGTCCCCGACCGCGGCGCCAAAAATACTTGATATTGTGCGAGGCGTATATGAAACAGTGTATATTTTACTAGGAAAAACTATTAAATACGATACAATTTTACACAAGATATTTATTTATTTATTTATAGAATGGATATACCTAAACCTTGCTACAACACTTATAGGCAGTGTACCTAATCGTACAGTAGTGTAGTTTTTAGTAAGTCCGGTTCGTTCCACAGGGAAATCTTTAAACAAAGCTTAACGCTATATTAGTTTTAATTTATAAAAATACAAATATATATATAAGTAATATTATTATTATAAAGGGGGGTTTTTACCGTTTAATGACCGGTTTGTCGATTTTATATTTTAAGCGAAGCGTAAAGTAAATGACGATATTTAACTAACAATATAAAATAAATAACAATAATTAAAATGACAATAAATAAAAGTACGAGGAAATATGAAATAAAATATATTATGCTTATTTAAACTTCCGTAACCATGATGTTTGACGTTTTGATTTTAATTTAATGTCCTGGGTTAATTATCCTTTGTCCTGGATGTATTTGAAACCTATCTGGTTTTTGTCCATAATAGTTCATCGGTCATAAATATAAACTGCTCTGCAAATTTAACCTTATACCCGAAGTCAAATATTCCAACTAACTGGGGATTCGAACTGTAACAAGGTCTTAATACTTTGCTTAATGAATACACCAGGTTATCGATTGCGTGTAACCCAAGGTTTTAATACTTTTTATCAATTATGCCAAGTGTCCTTGTACATAATTTCACCCCTGTTTTAATAATTTCATAGACTATTAATCCATTCCCGTGTCGGTTAAATGAACGATTATTAATACTTATAAATATCCCACCCATCGTGTCCGATCGAGTGTATGTGGTTATTTATAGGTACGTCTAATTGTAAATCTTTATATTAAATTAACGAACTATCATTCAATTAAACAAATATAAAGTCCATTAATAGCCCATAGTCTAATTTCCACAAGTGTCGTTCTTTTGTCCAAACCCCAATTATGGTACAAAGCCCAATTACCCAATTTTAATATTTAGCCCAACATCATGATTACTTCGGTATTAAATAAGCATAATAATAATTTAGCTACGAGACATTAATGTAAAATGGTTGAACATAACTTACAATGATTAAAAATAGCGTAGCGTTACACGGACAGAATTTTGACTTACACCCTTACAACATTCGCTAACATACCCTTATTATTAGAATTAAAGAGTTGTAATCACTTGCATCCATAAATTTGCTTGAAAACAAAGGAACCAATGAGAATGCGACATGTGGTGCGAAAATCATATGTGATTGGAAAAAAAATTCGAAATTTTTTTTTTAAAATTTTTTTTTTTTGAAAATTTTTTTTCGAAATTTTTTTTTCGAAATTTTTTTTTCCAAATTTTTTTTAAAAATCATATGTGATTATGCATGTCAATCACATGCGATTGTAAACCCAATCACTAGGGGTGTTCATTTTCGGATATCCGAAATTCGGATATCCGAATTTTCGGATATCCGAAAATTCGGATAGTAAAAAACCGCATCCGAATCCGAAATTTCGGATAATTTTCCGGATATTCGGATAATTTTCGGATATTCGGATAATTTTCGGATATTTCGGATATTTTTCGAATATTTCGAATATTTTTCGGATTTTTTCGGATTTTTTAGAAATTTTCGGATATTCGGATATCCGAATATCCGAAAATTTTAAAAACTCCATCCGATATCCGAATCCGAAAAATATGATATCCGATTTTCGGATATCCGAATTTTCGGATTCGGATTTCGGATAATTCGGATTCGGATTTCGGATTCGGATATTTTGAACACCCCTACCAATCACATGTGATTGTACAATTCAATCACATGTGATTGTACAGGTAAATCATATGTGATTGTAAAAAAAAAAATTTAAAAAAAATTTTTGAAAAAAAAAAAATTAAAAAATTTTTTTCGAAAAAAAATTTTTGAATTTTTTTTTTCAATCACATGTGATTTTCGCGACACATGTCGCGCTCTCATTGGTCCCTTGAATCTCAACTTAATTTATGGACTCAAATGAATATTCCTCTAGAATTAAAATTAAAATTAAAATATATATATATATATATATATATATATATATATATATATATATATATATATATATATATATATATATATATATATATATATATATATATATCGTATGATATAGATAGAGAGATAGGTTGATGTTTTATGATGAACCAAAGCTCGAAATTTATAGGCCTGTAAGCTAAAAAAGGGGCTCATGCGATCGCATGAGCTTTGCTCTTCAAGGCCATGCGATCGCATGGCCAGCTGAGGAAGCTCACATGTTGTTGTTTTCTTCTGCCGATGGTTTTAATTAAATATATATAATATATAAATAATTTTAAGAATTATTTATATATTATATTACATTTATGTGCATAGTTGACTTGTAATTTTTAGTCCGTTGCGTCGAGCGTTGAGAGTTGACTTTGGTCCCGGTTCCAGATTTTCGAACGTCCTTGCGTACAATTTAATATCTTGTACTTTGTGTTTTGCGTCTTGTATTCTTGTAATTTTGAGACGCTTCTTATCAATAATTGGAACCACTTTGATTGTACTTTGTACTTTTGAGCTTTTTGGTCATTTATGTCTTCAATTCGTCGAATCTGTCTTTTGTCTTCACCTTTTATTATTTAAACAAATATTCCTTGTAAATAGGACAACTGCAACTAAAAGCTTGTCTTTCTTGAGGGATAATGCGATGAAATATATGTTCGTTTTTAGCATTATCACCTGTCGCATCAATAAGATAATCATCCAAACATTTTGGATGAATGACAGATGGTTCAATTACCATTACAGTTAGTTGCAGATCATAAAGCGGATTAACGTGATCTTCAGTCAAATGAGTGTGGTTAACTTCCATTTCTGCTTCAGATTCACTGTCATCATCAGACTGTATAACTCCCTCTACATATGATTCTAGATTCCCTGGAACAACCTACGGTCTTGGAATCGTAACAGTATTTTCAGTTGCATTCTGTGAATTAAACAACATATGATCAATAACATCCTCATCAGTGACATCAGGTGGAAGATTAAAAGAATCAAATTGTTTATCATCATCAAACTACCATACGAACGCTTTACTAACACGATCAGGAGCGTTACGCAGAACATCAACTTCAAAGTGTTATTCGACACATTAAGATATAGAATTATACACTCTTTTATTAGGATTCCCAAATCCTAAGAATATACCAGAAACAACCTTTGGATGAAACTTCCCTCCACTATTCCGTATCATGATTGTACATGGTTCACCAAAAGGTTCGAGATATTTGATATTAGGCTTTCTCTTATGCATTAGTTCATAACACATCTTCCCATGACTTTGATATTAGGTTTTCAAATTAACCTTATCAAAGCTGATATTTTCATTAGCGATCACACCCTGTGCAGTAATATAACCACCCTCATCTCCTACAAAAGAAACTGGTCCACCATCTTATAACAACCCTCATTTTTTCATTCTGAAGTGACTAAAATGCCCTTGGGTTTTCACCAAGTTGTTTTGTATATTTGAGTTAGGGTTGTTATCCGTAAATAATTAATGATCTTAATTAATACTTTAATTTATTAATTAAAACCCAAACCCTAAAATTATTTAAAACCCTAAACCTAACTCTATGCATTAAATGCTCAACCCTAATACCATTTAATATTAAATAATAAACCCTAACCCTAATACTCAATTAATAAAATAAACTATATGTAATAACATTATATGGTGACATTTATAAAATTTAAAAACTAATTAGAACCAAATCAACAATTAATAAAGTTAGGGACAAATAATGTAAATTAAATTAATAAAATGTATTTTATATAAATGTACCCTGAATAATAAAAATATATAATATATATAAATAAATACTAAAATTACGAAAAAATATGCATATAAACTTATAAATATAAATCGGCTGTTAGAAAAAAAAAGAAATAATTAACTTGATCTTTAAGCTAACAAATCCTAGTCTAATACAAATTATTGTTCTTGATCACCAAGTAATTGAGTGAGATTGGGAAACCTAACACATGATTAGTTTCCCTATAAATCCCTCATGATATTCCAAGTTTTGCACCACAAATAAAACCTCTAAACCAGCTGAAATTGTCGACTGAATCCAGCTTTCTTTCCCTCCTATCTATTTACTGAACCAACCCCCAAAACCCCATATGTAGTCGACTAAACAAAACCACCATCCAGCCTCTGTTAGTCGATCAACAACCCTCACCAATAAGCCTGCTGCATCGACTAAAAACCTCACCAAAACCTGCTGCAAATTGCCATTGTTTCTGCTGTTGTTCAACCTTCTGTTCAGCCCCTAAAACATCCATCAAACCTGCTATTCTTGCTGCTGTAACTGGGATCAAATAGCCCCAATATTCATCACTTTGTTGCTGCAATTTATCTTCGGTTACCTGATGTTTCTGTCGTGACCGAACAAACCCAAGAACTTAGTTATTTGGGTTGAATCTTCCAGCTGGTTTCTGATTTTTTGTTGCAGTCCATTCATCATCATCATTCTTGATCTTTACCCTCTTAAGGTATACTAAAAAAAACCCTAGCTCAAACTTGCTTTTAATCTATTACTTTTAGGTTATTTATAAGTATTATGTTATAAGTAATATAATCAAGTGTAAAGTTAGATAATGATTATATTTATAAGAACAAGTAAAATTTATAATGGTTAATGATATATGATTGTAAGTATTGTACATGAAAGAATATGGTTAGTAAATAATAAACTAGTTCATGAATGTGATTAATAAGGTTAAAGATTGTTAAACTTAAAAGTTTATGAATAAGTTAGATGATTAATGAATAATGATTAATGAATTAGGTTTCATCATAAAATTTGGAAAGAATAATGATAATGATTAGTAGTAATAAGGTTAAGATTGTTAAATTTAATGTTATGGTTAATATAATTATGAATAAGACATGAAGTTAGTTTAATGATTATGAATAATATAAGTATGATAAAAGATTATAGTTATTAGTAATTTGATGAATGTGATTATGAATAAAAGTTATGATTTTATGTGCATGAGTTTGATTAATAGGTAATAATGACAATGATATACATGCATGCATGCATACGTACGTATGTACATGTATATATTATAGGTATATGTGTGTGTATATATGCAAGTATATACATACGTGTATATGTATGTGTATATATGTATGTATATGTACGTGTGTATGAATGTATGAGTGTGTATATGTATAATGTATATACATTATAAGAAGTTACAAAGATGATAAGTAGTAATAAGTATATATATATACATATATAGTATGGCTATAAACATATACATAATATAATAATAAAGATTATATGTATATGTAACATGTAGGTATATATATATATATATATATATATATATATATATATATATATATATATATATATATATATATATATATATATATATTGATGGTCTGAAACAGTACCTTTATTTATGAACGGATTTGAGTTATTTTGTTACACGAATTGATTTATTGTATATGTGGTATTTTAATGATTTTAGGTTGATTTCACACATATAGGCAACTAGTCCTATCCGCGTAGTTTAGTTTGTCGGTAAATCCGGTTCGTTCCACAGGGAGACAGTGTTCAATGGTTTTTAATAGTCTTTGAAGTTAAACTTATTTTAAGGGGGTTTTGGATTAGGAAATGATAATACTACATAATAATAATAAAATATAACTTAATCCTAATTTAATTGAACTACTTATTAATTTATACGAATACATTATTTATAATTACTAATTTAAAAATCAATTAATTGAAATCATACTAATAAGTTTATTACTAAATGATAATTAATAAAATGATAACTTTTTAATAAAACTAATTGTTTAGAATTTTGTTTTGAGCAATTATAATATAAATTTATTTAAATTAACTAAATAACATATTTTAACTAAATTAATATAAATTAATAGGAATTATAATATTTAACTAGTTATAAACTAATTACTAATTATAATTTATAATAATTATAAATTAACAACTTAAATATAATAATAAAATAAATAAAACCCTAGATTTTTAACCTAGTTCGTACAGTACCCGTATTATACGTACGCGTTTCGTGTAGTATGATACGCGTTTCGCGTATGGTTTAATATGTACGCGTATCGTGTAGAGATATACGCGATTCGCGTATGTTATAATCCAGGTGACAAAACCGTAACGAATACACTGAAATATAATGTTGTGTATATATATTTTTTTTAGTTTTACTTATTGAATAAAATAAACGTAAATAATAATAATAATTAGCAAAATAAATGGGAGTGTTTACTTAAATGTGTCACCTCTAGGTCCATGGATTGTTTTAAGTTTAAGCTCGTATTAAAATGTTTAGTATAAAACTTATATTTTTCTTTCGAATAAATAATAAGTTTTGACTAACTAAATTAAATCTAATTTTCATTGGATTATATTTAGATAGTTACTAGTCCTTAAGTATTTAAATTGAGATCCAACCCAGTTTTGACCTTCGCCAAAACCCAAATCATAACGGTTTCCCTTTTTACAATTTCACTATTATATAACTAGTGATATTACCCCAAACCACCGAACCTTACTTTTTAATTTAGTGTTAGTAAATTAGTTATAAGTCCGTCTAGATCACTTTTAATGTTGAAGCTTAATTTATATAAATAAAAATAACTTTCGTTATTTTAATCTAACAAATTAAGTGACAAGGGTTAAACATCCAAATACATAATAATGGTTCTTTCAATTAGGCTCAATGTTAAAAATACTAAAGTTACATTTTAATTTTTACAAATGATAACAATCCATTTCACTAGGGGCTCTACATCTAAGCAAACACTAGGGAAATTAGCTACTCATTATACTATGGGAAACATAAAAATATAAATATACAAACATAATAATAATGATAAAAACTGATAACGATAATTTTAACAGAATATACTTACGAAAATCTTCACTCTCATTTACTTTAAACGGTAGAAAATTACAATAATAACACCCCTTTTGCGCGTACAATAATACCCTTAATCACGAACAATACACCCTTAATATTTTAAACTATCCTAAATATTGAACCTTGGAATTGAAAATGAAATTGAATGATACAGAGTACTAAAAAAAATAAATGAAAGTAGCTAATTATTTTGTGATATGTGTTTTTGTTTGTGTATCTCTTGAAAATGTGTACTACTCCTCTATGTGTCTCTCTTTTTTCTGTACGTCTCCTTGTACATATATATATCCCATCCTTCACAATATAATTTGTATTTTATTTGAAGTGCAGTAGGTATACTTGAGTGTATACACCATGTACAGCTGAAAAGTTGATGGTAGTAGTAATATTAAACTGAAAAAGCGACCGTCCCATTTGCATTTGAATCTGACTCTGGACAAGATATTACGCGTTTCGCGTAGGAGTCCACACGATCCGCGTAAGGTATAACTACTACGCGTTTCGTGTGGAATGTTACACGATTCGCGTAAGAATAGCTGACAGTTTTCTTGTTTTTCTTTTATGTTTTGTTCTCTTTTGATCCCGTGTTTACGTATATCGACTTGGAACTTTTTATTTGAACTCCTCTTCTTTGCTCATCTTGAACTTGTATTCGGGTAACGTTATCTCGATATATATTTGGTTTAAATCCATCGTTTATCATTTTTTCTTCAAACTTCGAGCTCGTATTATCTTTTGTAGTTTTTCTCGCAATTTATACATTTGAATGTCTTAGTAAACGATAAAAGCTGATGAAATATAAATGATATTGCGTTGAATTATATGTATGTTTAAAGCAATATCAAAATACCCCACACTTGAACGTTGCTTGTCCTCAAGCAATTACATCTTCTAAATAGAATCGAAACATTACATATTTTTCCTTATCGAACATTAAATCACACAACACACGCTACACGAAATGAAACACACGCTATATGGAATAAGTTAGAAACACTACACAATTTTTATTGAATCACACGCACACCACACGAAATGAAATTCTGACAACAGAAACAAAGTTGAAACTCGTGATTAAGGTTTAAAAATTTGGATCCTTAGGGAAAATTGGACCTTGTGAAAACGTTTTATGATTTTTATAAAATGTCATGCTAGTTTTTACGCTAGACACGTTTTCCGGTTTTAACCTCAAATTCCGGTTGAGGGTAACTGAAAACCGTAGTCTCAGTCGGCGATTAGCAAGCTATCCGCCCCCATAATTGAAGTATCATGGAACTTGAAACCGAATGTCCTAAAAATGGTTTTACACAATATAATTCATAAAATAGCACAAGTTTTAGAGTAAAATTATATCGTGTCCAAATATCATCGGTGAACCATGAGTTTGCACACCTCAATTTGTTATGGCATATGTATGTTGACCGCGGTCAAACATAGATGCGGTTGATCTTTACGGAGATCATCCATCTGGGGATTAGATTCATTAGTCTTAAAAGCTAATTTGCAATGTGCCCCCCCATTGTACGAGACAGATCCATCTCATGGTTAGGATAAGTCTGACCACCAAAAACCCTGTTTGATGCTGAGGTGAGGTGGATTTCCAGCTGATGATAGAGATGACTTTTCAAGATTTTTCGTCAACCTACAGCTGTTCTGGACTACATCTTCTAACATAAGTTAGCAAGTGTGTCATTTTGGAAGACTTTACTTCCTTAACGAGATATTCAGGTTTATACATTCCGTGGCGATGATATCTGCAATACTTCATAGAAACATGTGATAAATAGTTCTAAACATATAGAGTTTATAAATTCTGTTATACTTGGTTTTCTTTTATATATTTCAATCAAATAAACTTATGTATTTTTAATGTATGGAGACAATAATTTCGGTTTTTGACACCTAATCTTTAATTTCTCGTAATTACCTTAAAAATTGATTAGTTATATTTGTTTAAAAATTGTAAAATTTTTTCATAAAAACCACTAAATTATAAGTTCTCGAGAATTTATATACTCCCACCCCACACTTAAGATTATGTAATGCCCTCATTACATAAAATCAGATTAAATATATAAATTTGAGAGGACAAAAAGTGTACAGTATATAGAACTTCCTTTGTTAAGTAATTGGACATTGTAAAATGCTTATCGTATGAACATATCCAATCCGTTTTATCACAATAATACTTTCGTGTTTCACTATGTCGAATCTCATCATCGTAAGTACCTGTCAACAAATATGTCAATCACAAACGAGATGGGGTTGTACTTTAGTAGTACAAAAATTTTACCCCACACTAAAGTTTTTGTAAAGATAAATAAAGATAAGAATAAATTAACACACCATAAAAATCATTTTATACAAACAAATACAAAATAAATAATTCTAAAAATAAAAATAAAAACTAGAAAAATGACCACGCAGGGCCTCCCTGATCTTCCTGTTCTCGTTCCTGTTGCTGTCGTTGTTCGTTTAGGCGTTGTTCCTCGTAAAAACGCCTATAGGCTTTCTGACTCGCGGCTAGGGCAGCGTTGGGATCATAAGGTGGAGGTAGAGGGTCACCGTGTTCTTGCCACTGGGGGTATGATGGAAAAGCTGAGGGTGCGTAATGTTGTGGGTTAGCTGTGTATAAATAAGCCTGATGATGCGCCCACTCTAACTGTGCTCCCTGGCCCCTCTGATCGTAGCGGATGTTTTCTAACATATTATCCTGGGCCAGTTGGGTATGCCTAATTTCCCCTATTTGCCTAGACAAACTAGTGTATTGTTCTTTTGATCTCCGTCCCCAATTATCATACGAGTTCCTTAAATCTAAACTCAATGAATTAAATGAATTTTGCAGCATATCGAAATCAGAAACACCTACATTAGACGTACTAGCCTCATCTGGCTGTCTTCGTCTCCTCCTAGTTTCCCTAGCGGGTTCCTCATCCTCCTCCATAGGAGCGTGAGCGACTACTTCTTGCCGTCTTAAACTAATTACCCCACCCCTCACTTGTATGGCCTTAGCCGTCCTATACACGTCCAATCCTAAAGTTTTAACAGCTTGATTTACCGATTGGATTGGAGGTTCTGATTCACTCGGGTCGAGTCTGAACCAGCTTCCTAGACACGTGATATAGTGACCCCCCCCCCCGACATGTCACTCGTCCCTCGAGCACCCTTACCAACATGGGCCAAAAAATAAGCAACTCCATAGGGTATACTAATAAATGTATCCCTATCTCTGATCGCATCCAAGTACCAAAGGTCAATATAATTAATTTTATCTGTATTAGTAAACGACCTTTGGTTTATTGTGTTCGCTATAAACTTATGAATTATACTGAAGCGAACATCAGTGATCTTTAGATAAGATTCCTGGCCTGGCTCATATGTATTTCTATTAGTGAAAGATTGCCAAACTATGCCAGAATTATAGTTACCTATATATCTAGCCCCTGTAAAAATATATTCCCTAAAACCGGGAGCTATCATCTCGTCAACGGTGTAAATCCCTAATGCGGTAGTCACGTCGCTTAGGGACATTGCTCTATCTACCCCACCCAGCCTAAATTGTAGAAAATTAATATCATCGATATTTTCTGGGTGTAAACTTATTCTAACGGTAGAGTAAAACTCTAAACACCATTCTCTATATACAGGGCTATATAAACTAAATAACCTCTCGAAATCTTTAAAAACCAAAGTCACTCCAAATTCGTTTGTAAAACTTTGGTTTAAAATTCCCCTTATTTGCACACCTAAATTGACTGGGGGTCCTAAAGGAGCCCAGTCCACAACGTATACTGGAGAGATGTTTCTACTGATCAGAGAAAGTAAGTCCTTAACCTTTTGTAATCGGTTAGGTACATCATCAGGAAATCTCAGGTTTGGGTGTAGATTCTGTAGTTGTTGTTCCATTTCTGGTGTTACTTGTTCTTCCCCTTGCTGTTGGTTAACAGCTCTCATTCTAAATAATCCCTGCATAACATTTTAAAACAAGAGAATTGTCCCGATTGGGTATGTTAATGTTAGCAAAGAACTCATTCTTGACATACAAGTTTGTTTCAACACCACATGAATCAACAAATTAAAACAAACAAAAAAAAAATAAATCAAAAATTCCTAATCAAAAATCGAGTTTCAAAAACAAAATGTAAATCACAAGTGGAAATACGCAATGAGCTAAGCATATAAAATACAATTCAATCACATTGCGTATAATCCAGCTTCTAAACTTCAATACAATCTATACCCGATTCAAAAAAAATTATCAATTTATACGAAAATTAAAATCACAAAATCAATCAAACAAACTTATATTCAAAGCTTTTACTACTATCAAAACATCTAACAACATCTAAAAAGACCCAAAATAACACAATATAATAGTAATTCCTCAATTTCCCTAATTTACATAAACCCTAATTTTTCAATAATCCATTAAACATTAAATTCTTATGCTAATCGGGTTTAACATCACACTAACAACATAGATATAACATTAATTAAACAAAATTCAACAATATCATGCATTAATTCTGATTAAAGCCATAAAAATAATAAATGAAAAACTTGAAAAACAAGTGATAAAAAAGGATTTAGGACCCTTACCAATCTCGGCATGTTGAAAGGTAGATGAATTGGAGGAGATTGATGGTGCTAAATTAGTGTTTGGGTGTGATTTTGTTGATTTTTGTGCTTCTCCTTCGTCCTCTCAGTAAGCAAAAACAATAATAATGTGTGAAGGAGAGAAAAGAGTTCGACCAGATATCTGGACTGATTTTGAACCTACGAGTTTCGTGTAGCTCTACGCGTTTCGCGTAGATTCTAATTATACGCGTTTCGTTTGGAATGTTACACGTTTCGCGTAGATGTTCTGACCCTTTTTTTTTCAACTTTATATTTAATCAAACTTTAAAATTTCTTTTATAAATTTATATGTGTTGCTACAGAAATTTCGGTTGTTATACCTAGTCTTAATCAGTTTTATAAATTTTAAAAATTAATTTACAAAATTTAATAATTTAAAAGTTAAGGTTTTTAATATTTTAAGAAAATAAAAATAAAATAAAAACATTCTTATTTATTTATTTATTTATTTTTATAAATATATATATTTTTTCAACTTATAAGTACTTAAATTTCAAAATATCAATTTTAAATTTATATTTGATGTAACGGAAATTTCGATTGGTATACCTAGTCTTTATTCGTTTATAAATTTTTAATTTCAATTTATAATTTAATACTTTAAAAGTTAAAGTTTTAATATTTTAAAAGAACAACTTAAAAACAAAACACTCAATTTTTTTCTTTTTAAATTTTATAAAAGAAAATTAATATTTAGAATTAAAAACAAGTACATGAAAAATAAAAATTAAATGAATTAAAAAAAAAATTCTCTATATATATTTTTTTTTATATACTTTTAAACCAACTAATTTTCAAACTTAAAACTTTGTTTCCTATCAACTAGGTAGAGACAATCTCGGTTGTTACACCTATCATTACCCACGACAAAGGTTTACAAGTTATATATCTTTACGGTTATTGATAAAAAAGTATATTTTTAGTAGTTTTAATTTTTCTTTTGTTTTTGGTGGTTTACCATTTAAAAGATATATTATGAATCCAACAATAAATTTCGTGCAATTTGAAGAACGACAATTCAGTTATTACACTTAGCATTATCGTTTTCAATGAAAACAGGTTAAACTCAAGGTTTATCAATTTTAAATGGTAGACTCTTTTTAATAAAATCACAACAAACAGTTACAAACTAAAACACACCAAAACATAAACACGCAAAAATTCAAAAATACACAAATGTTCAAAAATACAACAAATGCACAAACACACAATTGGCGAGAAAAAGGATTAGATTGTGAAACCGCGTTGACTCGCCTCGTAGTGGAGTCGCATCATTTCGCCCCCCATGGCTTCGTAGGCGTAACCTCGTTGGTTTAAGAGGTTTTCCTTTGAACATTTAAAAGGCCCTTCTCGGCATAAGGTTACGTACTCGAAATTAGAGTCCGTCTGGTTCTTTGGACAATTTCCATAATGAGCTGGTTTTCCACATTTTACACATTTGCCCAAATGACGCGCTCGACGTTTCTTAGCTGATTTTGATTTTCCTTTGGCATAATTTTTCTCGTTAAGTTCTTGCCTTATTTCTTTACTCGCCTGATCGCATCTTCTCTTTATATCTAACACCACATCTCTCGGTAAAATTTTATCGCATTAAAAAGAAATGGTTGTAAACATATTGATTGAGCATCTTGAAAATAAAAAATAAATAAAAAAGAAAAGAAGAAAATAAAAAGGTAGAATGGAGGGAGAAGACTAGTTCTTTAGTGTCTGCTAAGGAAAGACCAGACAAACCCCACTCTTAAAGATGAAAATAAAGTTCGAGAATGGAGTTGAAAACCTTAAAGTTACCCTGAATTTACTTGTCCTTAGGGTAGAATGTGATCTCGTCTCTTTCCGTAGTATTGATCCCTTCAAAGTATAATTTGAGTCGATGACCGTTCACTTTGAAAGTTCCACCGTCTTTGCTATATAATTCTTCATATCCAGATGGAAAAACTTGTTTTATTATATATGGTCCAGTCCATCGGGATCTAAGTTTCCCAGGTGAAAACTTAAAACGTGATTGGAATACTAATACTTTATCTCCTTGTTCAAATTCTTTCTTTTCTTTTAACCGTGCATCGTGCCATCTTTTAGTTTTCTCCTTGTATGTTTTAGAGTTTTCATACGCTTGTAGTCTTAATTCATCTAATTCATTCAGTTGCAAGAATCGGTTTTCTCCGGCATTTACAAGGTCGGTGTTACATTCTCTCAGAGCCCAGTATGCCTTGTGTTCAACTTCGACAGGTAGATGACACGCCTTACCGTAAATCAATCGGAAAGGTGTAGTACCGATGGCCGTTTTGAATGCAGTTCTAAATGTCCAAAGCGCATCATCTAGCTTTCGATGCCAGATTTTTGGATTATTTTTAACCGTTCTTTCTAAAATTCGTTTAAGACCTCTGTTCGTATTTTCAACTTGACCACTCTTTGAGGGTGGTAAGAAGTTGAAAAACGATGATTAACTCTGTACTTTTTAAGCACTTTCTCGAGTAGTTGATTTGTAAAATGAGTTCCACGATCACTGATTAATGCTTTTGAAATCCCAAAACGCGAGAAAAGATTTTTAAGGAAGTTGACAACAACTCGAGCATCGTTAGTGGGTAGGGCTTTTGCTTTAGCCCATTTAGAAACGTAATCGACTGCCACGAGAATGTATTTGCATTTGTTAGAAGCGGGAAATGGACCCATGAAGTCAATACCCCATATGTCGAATACTTCGCATACTAAGATGCCTTGTTGTGGCATTTAATCTCTCTTGGAGATATTTCCAGATCTTTGACAAGAATCACAAGTTTTTACCATATTGTATGCATCTTTAAAAATTGTAGGCCAGTAAAAACCTGAGTCAAAAACCTTTTTGGCTGTATAGCTAGGTCCGAAATGTCCACCAGCCGGTCCTTCATGATAGTGCTCTAGAATTTGTTGCGCTTCTTTGCCGTATACACATCGACGAATAACTTGGTTAGCCCCTATACGAAAGAGGTTAGGGCTTTCCCAAAAGTAAAACTTCAGATCAGCAAAGAATTTATTCTTTTGCTGATAAGTTTAATTTTTAACAAGAATTCCTGCGGCTAGATAATTAGCATAGCCCGCAAACCATGGAATTTCTTCTTCTATTTCAATTCTCATAAGGAACTCGTCTGGAAAAGTATCGTGAATAACAGATTCATCGAGTGTTTCTAAGTTAGGATTTTCAAGACGGGATAAGTGATCTGCAGCGAGATTTTCAGCTCCTTTTTTATCTTTAATTTCAATGTCGAATTCTTGTAGGAGAAGAATCCAACGAATTAGTCTAGGTTTAGCATCTTGCTTTTTGAATAAGTACTTTAGGGCTGAATGATCGGTATAAACAATTATTTTAGATAACACTAAGTAGGATCTAAACTTATCGAAAGAAAAAACTACTGCAAGGAGCTCCTTCTCAGTAGTCGTGTAAATCAACTGAGCTTCTGTAAGTGTTTTACTTGCGTAGTAAATTGGTTGAAATTTGTTATCTTGACGTTGACCTAAAACACTCCCATCGCGAAATCACTAGCATCACACATTAGTTTGAAAGGTTTGGACCAGTCTGGTGATACCATAATGGGTGCATTCGTAAGTTTATTTTTTAGAATGGAGAAAGCTTGTAAGCATTCGTCATTGAAGTCAAATGTACTGTCTTTCTCGAGAAGTTTAGTCATGGGTCGAGCGATTTTGGAAAAGTCCTTTATGAATCGTCGATAGAATCCCGCATGACCTAAGAAACTACGAATTCCTTTAACGTTAGTTGGAGGAGGAAGCTTTGAGATTACATCGATCTTAGCTTTGTCTACTTCCATTCCATCTCGAGAAATCTTGTGTCCTAAAATAATGCCTTCCTTCACCATGAAGTGGCATTTTTCCCAATTTAAAACAAGATTTGATTCCTCACAACGAATTAACATTCGCTCGAGGTTGGAAAGGCATGAATCGAAGGAGTCTCCAAAAACAGAGAAATCGTCCATAAAGACTTCCTTACTTCCTTCTATCATGTCATGAAATATTGCCATCATACACCTTTGAAAGGTGCCTAGCGCGTTGCATAATCTGAACGGCATTCGTCGGTATGCGAATGTACCAAATGGACAGGTAAATGTTGTCTTGTCTTGGTCTTTTGGATCAATGGGAATTTGAAAATAACCGGAGAATCCATCAAGGAAACAATAATATTCTTTTCTCGATAAACGTTCTAGCATTTGGTCAATATAAGGAAGTGGGAAATGATCTTTCCTTGTGGCGTCATTTAAACGACGGTAGTCTATACAGACTCTCCAGCCAGTGACTGTTCTTGTAGTAACAGGTTCATTATCATCATTAAGAACGACAGTTGTACCTCCTTTCTTGGGTACTACTTGTACAGGACTAACCCATGGGCTATCGGATATAGGGTATATTAACCCGGCATCAAGTAACTTGATAACCTCCTTCTTGACAACTTCTTTCATGTTAGGGTTTAACCTTCGTTGCCTTTGTACCACGGGTTTAAAATCTTCTTCCATTAGAATCTTATGAGTACAATAAGCCGGATTAATCCCCGGAATATCGGTTGTTTTCCATGCAATTGCTTTCTTATGAGTTTTTAGAACGGACATTAACCTACTCTTTTTGTTATCGGAAAGTTTTGATGAAATTATAACAGGTAATTGTGACGTACCTTGAAGAAAATCATACTCCAAATGTTCCGGGAGTTCTTTAAGCTCCAAGGTTGGCGGTTCTTCCAAGGAAGATTTTATTCGGAACCTGTTACCATCAGTAATTTCTTCAAAAGGTTCATCTTCCTTGAGAATTTCTTCCTCACAGCAATCTTCATCGATTACTACTTTTAATAATTCGTCAAGTTCAAGTTCTACATCGAATTCATCACCTTCACTCACTGAGGTGAAGTTCGAGGTGTCGACATTTAGTAATTCTTGTAATTCTTTTTCGACACAACAATCAACAATATCTACCTTATAACATTCGTCATCAGAAGAGATAGGTTGTTTCATAGCTTTATCTATGTTTAGGGTAACTCTATCTTCCCCTACACCTAGACTAAGCTTTTTTTCTTTAACACGCACAATTGCGTCAGCGGTATTTAAAAATGGTCGCCCTAGAATTAGGGGAACCTTGCTATCTTCTTCCATTTCGAGGACAACGAAGTCGGCAGGAAAGATTAAATGATTGACTTTAACTGGTAGGTTTTCGGCAATACCAATAGGATAGTTAAAAGTTCTATCTGCTAGGCGTATACACATCCTAGTTGGTTTTAGATCACCTATGTTTAGTTTTAAGTATAAGGAGTGTGGCATAAGATTGATACTTGCGCCTAAGTCAGCTAATGCATCGTACATTACTGAATCTCCCATCAGACACGGAATAATGAAACTACCAGGATCTCCGAGTTTCGGCGGCATCTTTTGCTTTTGCAAAATTGCTGAGCATTCCTCATTGAGGAATGTGGTTGAAACTTCTTCATATTTACCTTTACCGGCTATGAGATCCTTAATAAACCTTCCATAATTTGGCATACCCCTAAGAACTTCCGCGAGTGGCATGTTAATGCTAATTTGTTTGATCATATCTGCAAATTTTTGATATTGGCTCGCGAGTTTGTCTTTCTTTAATGCTTTCGGGTATGGAATAGGTGCTTTATGCACCTTCAATGGTGGTTCTTCAATTTTCTTTGATATGATCTCAGGTGGATCATCTTTCTCTTGTTCTTTCTCAACATGTTCATCTATATCAACAGGTTCTTGTAAACTAAAAGAAGATAAAGGAACTTCTAAGGTCTTACTAGTTTCTGGGTTAACAGTTAAACCACTTCTAGTAGTTATAGCATTTACATGCTCATTCCTTGTTTGATTGTTGTTAGGATTCACTTGAGTATTTGAGGGGAGAGCGCCTGGTGGCCTCTCTGATAGTAACTGTGAGATCCTACCAACATCTCTTTCTAAATTCTGAATCGTAGCTTGTTGGTTTCGAATTTGTTGAGTTTGAATTTCCGCAGTTTGCTCGTGCTTAACCATAAAATCTCTTAAGAGATCTTCTAAACCGGATTTCTTCTCGGGTTGTGGTTGTATAAGTGCTTGTGGTTGTGGTTGATTTTGTTGGAAATTATTTTGATAAATTCGTTGAGGTTGATTTCGGTTGTTTAGGTTATTGTAACCTAGTGGTGGATTTCTTTGATTTTGATTATGATTTTGGAAATTTCGGTTATTTTGGTAAACCGGATTTCCTCCTTGATAGTTATTATTATTTCAACCTGAAGGTCCTCCTGTTTGATAGTTGTTAATTGGAGGATATTTTCGGTTATTTGCTTCTATCGCTGGAAAATCGTTGAAATTCATTTCACCTTTTCGCAAGTAACCTAGGAAATTTGCTTGTTCTTCCATCGTTGTTTTATCACAATCTCTAGTAAGATGGGGGCCTTGGCACATTTCACATCCTACCCTGATAGCATGCATTTCCTTGGTTACTTTCTCAATTTATCTTGCTTGATTTGCCATTTGTACTTTTAACGAAGCAATTTCATCATTGCTTTCGATATTAGCAACGGTTGATGATCTAGAGAATTCTATCTCTTGATGCCAATTATGGGAATGTGCTGCTATATCGGCAATGATTGTGTGAGCGTCTTCTGGTGTTTTTTTCATTATCGAACCACCGGCTGCAATATCGATATCTTTTCTAGTAGCAACATTTACTCCTTTATAAAATATTTGGACTTTTTGAAATGTATTCAACCCGTGTTGAGGACATACCCTAAGCATTTTGTTGAATCGGGTCCAAGCTTCATAAAGGGTTTCGTTAAGCTTTTGTTTGAAGTGATTTATATCACTTTGCAATTTTGCTGCTTTTGAAGCAGGGAAGAATTCTGACAAAAATTTGTCCATCATGTCATTCCATTTTTCGATATAACCTTCTGGTAATGAGTCTAGCCAATCTCTTGCATTGCCTTTTAAGGACCATGGAAAGATTTTCAAACATGATACTTCATCGGAGACATCCTTAATTTTAAATAGTTTGCAAATGCTTACAAATATACGAAGATGCTCGTTAGCATCCTCATTTGGAGCTCCACCGAATTGGCATGTATTAGTCACCATGTGAAGGAATTGACCTTTTATTTCAAAGCCGTCAGTCATCGTAGGTTGGATGATTGCGTGGCCTTGACCTGTTCTTGTCGCCTTCATTAATGCTTCCATCGTTTGATTTGTAACAGCCATATCTGGTTCTATGATTTGTTGAATATCTGGTTCAGAGTTAGAATCTAATGAAAGTGATTCTAAATCCTCAGCGAGAGATTCTACTTCTTGAGCTCTTAAGCGTTCGTGAAATTCTCTTTCGGGTTCAGGATATGGAGAAGTTAATTCAGTGTTGGAGGAACGTAAATTCATGCATTAATTTCTATCATAACATTAAAAGCTTTTCTAGGAATGAATTCCTATAAAAGGATCGAATAACCTAAAGTCTATTAAAATCTTTTAAACGTAACTGATTCCCCGGCAGCGGCGCCAAAAAGTTGATGGTCTGAAACAGTACCTTTATTTATGAACGGATTTGAGTTATTTTGTTACACGAATTGATTTATTGTATATGTGGTATTTTAATGATTTTAGGTTGATTTCAAACATATAGGCAACTAGTCCTATCCGCGTAGTTTAGTTTGCGGTAAATCCGGTTCGTTCCACAGGGAGACAGTATTCAATGATTTTTAATAGTCTTTGAAGTTAAACTTATTTTAATGGGGTTTTGGATTAGGAAATGATAATACTACATAATAATAATAAAATATAACTTAATCCTAATTTAATTGAACTACTTATTAATTTATACGAATACATTTTTTATAATTATTAATTTAAAAATCAATTAATTGAAATCATACTAATAAGTTTATTACTAAATGATAATTAATAAAATGATAAATTTTTAATAAAACTAATTGTTTAGAATTTTGTTTTGAGCAATTATAATATAAATTTATTTAAATTAACTAAATAACATATTTTAACTAAATTAATATAAATTAATAGGAATTATAATATTTAACTAGTTATAAACTAATTACTAATTATAAATTATAATAATTATAAATTAACAACTTAAATATAATAATAAAATAATTAAAACCCTAGATTTTTAACCTAGTTCGTACAGTACCCGTATTATACTTACGCATTTTGTGTATGGTTTAATATGTACGCGTATCGTGTATAGATATACGCGATTCGCGTATGTTATAATCCAGGTGACAAAACAGTAACGAATACACTGAAATATAATGTTGTGTATATATATATTTTTTTAGTTTTACTTACTGAATAAAATAAATGTAAATAATAATAATAATAATAATTAGCAAAATAAATGGGAGTGTTTACTTAAATGTGTCACCTCTAGGTCCATGGATTGTTTTAAGTTTAAGCTCGTATTAAAATCTTTAGTATAAAACTTATATTTTCCTTTCGAATAAATAATAAGTTTTGACTAACTAAATTAAATCTAATTTTCATTGGATTATATTTAGATAGTTACTAGTCCTTAAGTATTTAAATTGAGATCCAACCCAGTTTTGACCTTCGCCAAAACCCAAATCATAACGGTTTCCCTTTTTACAATTTCACTATTATATGACTAGTGATATTACCCCAAACCACCGAACCTTACTTTTTAATTTAGTGTTAGTAAATTAGTTATAAGTTCATCTAGATCACTTTTAATGTTGAAGCTTAATTTATATAAATAAAAATAACTTTCGTTATTTTAATCTAACAAATTAAGTGACAAGGGTTAAACATCCAAATACATAATAATGGTTCTTTCAATTAGGCTCAATGTTAAAAATACTAAAGTTACATTTTAATTTTTACAAATGATAACAATCCATTTCACTAGGGGCTCTACATCTAAGCAAACACTAGGGAAATTAGCTACTCATTATACTACGGGAAACATAAAAATATAAATATACAAACATAATAATAATGATAAAAACTGATAACGATAATTTTAACAGAATATACTTACGAAAATCTTCACTCTCATTTACTTTAAACGGTAGAAAATTACAATAATAACACCCCTTTTGCGCGTACAATAATACCCTTAATCACGAACAATAAACCCTTAATATTTGAAACTATCCTAAATATTGAACCTTGGAATTGAAAAATGAAATTGAATGATATAGAGTACTAAAAAAAATAAATGACAGTAGCTAATTATTTTGTGATATGTGTTTTTGTTTGTGTATCTCTTGAAAATGTGTACTACTCCTCTATGTGTCTCTCTTTTTTCTGTACGTCTCCTTGTACATATATATCCCATCCTTCACAATATAATTTGTATTTTATTTGAAGTGCAATAGGTATACTTGAGTGTATACACCATGTACAGCTGAAAAGTTGATGGCAGTAGTAATATTAAACTGAAAAAGCGACCGTCCCATTTGCATTTGAATCTGACTCTAGACAAGATATTACGCGTTTCGCGTAGGAGTCCACACGATCCGCGTAAGGTATAACTACTACGCGTTTCGTGTGGAATGTTACACGATTCGCGTAAGAATAGCCGACAGTTTTCTTGTTTTTCTTTTATGTTTTGTTCTCTTTTGATCCCGTGTTTACGTATATCGACTTGGAACTTTTTATTTGAACTCTTCTTCTTTGCTCATCTTGAACTTGTATTCGGGTAACGTTATCTCGATATATATTTGGTTTAGATCCATCGTTTATCGTATTTTCTTCAAACTTCGAGCTCGTATTATCTTTTGTCGTTTTTCTCGCGATTTATACATTTGAATGTCTTAGTAAACGATAAAAGCTGATGAAATATAAATGATATTGCGTCGAATTATATGTATGTTTAAAGCAATATCATATATATATATATATATATATATATATATATATATATATATATATATATATATATATATATATATATATATATATATATATATATATATATATATATAACACATGTATTACTGAGCTTACTTAATAGTTGATTAATTAAAGAATAATAATACTATTATTATAACTTACATACTTATCTAATATAGTAACACCATAAAGTACACTAAGTATATTATCACTTATATATATATATATATATATATATATATATATATATATATATATATATATATATATATATATATATATATATATATATAACTAATAAGTATATTAATAACTTGTTATGTGTATACACTTATAACGTGAAGGTTATAATTAAAGATAGCGTACAAACATCACCGATACTTGTGGCCTAGGGTGATCATTGTTACCATTATGGGAACCGCTTGTGGATTTCGAATGCCATGACTTAGATTCTGGTCAAGAATCCTGGGCGCCCGGTAACAATAGATCATTCAAGTGACTTGCATGTTAGCAACGAAGTTTGGGCAAAATTGTACAACATCTTTGTTAAGAATTATAACCCGAACTTCTTAAACTAGAAACTTACTATAAGTGGAAGTTTTCCATAAATAGTAGGTTTCCAAATATAGAAACTTTTTAAAATAGGAAATTTTCTCGAAAACCGTCACTGTTAATATAGTTTACTATATTAATAAACAAACTTTATGTCTATTAGACATTAACTAATCAAAGGTTATATCTCTAGGTTGAGATCTCCGTTTACGTACTCCGTTCTTACATCTTGCGTGGAATTACTTACTTGCTACTAAGGTGAACTTCATAGCCCCTCTTTCTACTATTTCTTAACTGTTTTATAAACTTTGGGGTGAGACACATGCTTGCTTTTAAACTGTTTTATGATTAGACACAAGTACTCAAATATTAACTATATATATGTTGTTTGTTAACAATAACGGTCACTGCTAATATAATTCGTTATATTAGTAAACATACTTTGTCTGCTGATAATAACGGTCACTATTAATATATTCATTATATTAATAAACATACTATAATGGTCACTGTTAAAAAATTCATTATATTAACAAACATACTTTGTCTGTTGAGAATAATAGTCACTGTTAATATATTCATTATATTAATAAACACACTTCATTCTATTGATTGATTTTATATCAGTCAACCGTAAATTAAATTTTGTGGTCTAAAAACTTATTATGATTATTAAACTTATGTCGTTCACTCAACCATTTTTGGTTGATACTTTAAGCATGTTTTGTCTCAGGTGAGATTAGCTTGTGTGCTGCCCTATGATGCTTAGTTAGCTGTTGCATTGGAGTCCACATATTAGACTTATCATTTGTTATTTACACATGAATTTCATTATGTAAAACATTATTATGCTTCTGCTGTAAATCAAATTTTGTTAAAACGTCTCATTTAGAGTCGTTCTCGTTTATACATACTTGTGTTGTGATATTGTGAAGTCATATTTCCCCAGCCCTATTTGGGGGTATGACACATCTACTGCCTTGACATTAGAAAGTAAAGATAAGTTCCCTGTCATGTGCATGGACGCCCTATCAACAATCCATGTACTGCAACGTGGATTGTAGGCGACCTGCACAAAAACATTAGGAGATTAGTTCGATAGGGCAGCCCATGCCCTAATAGCAGTGGGTTTCCCATCAAAACCAACTACTAGCAATTCTACCCATTGACCCTTAGATCCAGATGGACTTTCGGAGTTCTGAACACTCTTTCCCTCTGACTTTCTTTTCCAAACAGTGTTTTTAGGTAATGGTTTCCTGTAATAATCGTTAGTTTGGAAACTGTTACTATCATTGGATTTTACAGAAGGTTTTTTTGACACAGGTGAAGAGGATCTCCTGTTAAAGTACATTTAGGACTCAGATCAATCTTCCTATGTGGTGTTTGATTAAAGGTTTTGCAATTAGCAGCCCGATGTCTCGATATCCCACACTTAAAGCATTTAACTTCAACAAAATGAGTAGGATTATCATATTGATTTCTAGGAGGTGAGAAATATCTCCTAGGTGGAGTGTTCTGCTTTCTGGTTGGTGAGGATGATGATACATGTTGCTTCACAGTCTGTCTATGGCTTGGGGGAACATATTTTGGCACACTGCTAGGCTTAGAACTCTCACCTTTAGGTGGTAGCTCACAGAGAGGACCAACAATATCCTCCTTCGAAGCATTATGCCCCTTTTGGAACTTAATTAGTGGCTGCAGTGTATTCATAATTCTAGTCTTCCTAGGCCTCTCAGCATGTTTTTGCTGTGATTTCTGACTATCACTATCCTTACGAGCATTCTCGGGATTTTTCAATATAATGATGGGTTTAGTCAGAGGTTGAAATGGTTTACTATCCTTTTCATTGTCGATATCAGTATCTGACTCTGTTTAATAGACAACCTTTACAGGTTTCTTTTCTTCTACCTTTTCTGTCTCAACAGGTTTTGGGACAAGGATCTCACTTCTACATTTTTCACTGGGCTTGTAGATGTATTCCTGTTTAAACAGTTGTGGACATTATTCATAACCTAGGCCACTTTTATCATGCTGTTGAGTGTAAACTGTATAGTCTATAACATGTGACACACGCTGTCATTTCTCATTCCTAGCCAGTTCACTCTTATACTTTATCTTGAATGACTCCTTTTCAGTCTTAAGGCTATCTATCTGATTAATATACATTTTAATAGCCTTATCATTATCTATCACTGTGGCTTTCAAATCACCTACCTATATTTCTAAGGTATGAATTACATTCACATATTCCTTTTGCATATTTAGGTAATACACTGCATCATCTTAAGCTTTCTTATTTTCCTGATTGTCTAAACCTAAATTCTTAAGTTCAAGCTCAAGTTTTGGACAATTTGTATTACAGGGATTTCACTAAGCTTAGAAATAACACATCCAAGTGTAGTATTCCTGCTCAAATTCACAACATTTAGTACAGACAGAAATAGATTCATTGCATACCTTATCATCACTTGACGTGTTGGCCATGAATGCAAAATTGCTCCTTCCATCCTGTGAATTTGAATCTAATTTCGATTCCGACTCTCAACTTGTGCTATCAAAATAAACACCAGCATTTTCAACTGCATCATCATTACTAACCTAGCCATTATCAGTACCGTTCTTTCCATTTAAACCCTTATCCGAACCTGAAACAACAATATCCTGTTCTTTTTTGAACCAAGTACCATCATTAAAATACAAACCCAGAGCTTCATCATCCGAAGATTCAGAGGACACATCGAACAAGTCCTTAACTTTACGAAACTTTTCAGATAAATGCCTCTAAATCCTTATCCTAAGAGCATACCTCATAATCTCTTCAACTCTCTTCAACATGTCTTCACATTTGCAAACATATCATTTGCAGTCATTATCCTTACCAATGCAACCATCTTTCTCTCTCGTAACCCTTTCCTGCTCAATTTCCTCTTCTGTTTTTCCAACAAAAACCACATTTGCTTTCTCATTCTCAGCATGAATAGACCAATCGCAGACCTCATCAGCATAAGTAGTATTTAAGGCCTTAGATTGACCGTCTGTTTTAGTCCCCTTTGAAACCTCCTCAATTTAAACACTATACCTTCGTTTTGCTTTAATATTTGAATTATGGAAAGGATTATGAAAACCAGGCTTTGTCGGTCTTGTGCAAGTTCTCTTGAAGTGACCAATTTCATCATAGTTATGGTATCTAACCTTAGACATGTCAATTTCAAACTTAGTATTCCTATTATCGCTCAAGGTCTTTTGACCAGTCCTTTTCAGATACTTTTTGGCTCTTCTAACGACATTCCCCATAGCCCACAAGATATCCATTATTTCCATTTCATCCTCATCAATCTCCTCATAATCTTCATTTTCCTTATGAACATTTACAACCTGGCCATTTATCATATCATTATATGAATTTACAACCAAAGCAGCAAGCGCTATATCTTCCTGAATCATCTTTAGAGGTCGCTTCATAATATTTTCAGTCTTTAGAACAGTTGATTGAGCCTATTGTACCTATGAAACTTCCACCATCTGGCTCAATGGAATTGGACCCTATTACAGTGTTTAGTAGTATCAAGTCGGAATCGGCTGTGTAGAACTTTGAGAGGCATTGTATGAGATATACGCAGTGTGCAATGGAGCATGACCCATAGATGAAGAAGCGCCAATCTCTGCACCCTTATATAGTGTAGGATGTTGTGGGGTTCAAGAAATCTCCTCTTAGATTCAAGTTGAACCTCCTTTTCCATCAGCTTTGAAGTGAAAGTAGACAAAGTCAATGGACGAGCTGAATTGGTAGCCCTGTTCTAAATCTGTTCAATGACCGTATCCCACTGCTCAGGAAGTCCTTGATTTCAATACCCTGATTGCCTTAACATCCGTAATTTCAATCCCATAATCAGTGAGCTCAGACATTAGGTGACGGTATCTCATTAAGGTCTGTACCAAATTCTTTGTTGGAAGAGTAGCAAAGGTTTTCAACTCAGTCTTTAACACCTTACCCTTCGTAGCACGGTGAGTTTCAGTACCCTTAGTAGTCGACTGAATAGCAACCCAAAGAGAATAGGTAGTCTTATTTCGGGCTTTAAACTGATGAAAGATTTCTTTAGACAAGGCATGAGTCAGCTGAGCATAACACTTTGTAACAAACCTGCTATTTCCGTTAAGCTTCGTTAACTGTCCGTTAAGTTATTTAACGAAACTTACTTGAATTTTGTGTATTTGATATAATTAAATGCATACTTGAGTTCATGATGAACTACTATATTTAATAGATGATTATATTAGCCAAAAAACCTATTTCATGTTTTGAAATACTGAGAAAACGGTACGGTTTTGAAAACTGCAACAGAGGTCCCATGAGACTGTTAAATGATTGATTTGTAATAAAATAATTATTTTTTAATAATTATTAACTTTAATAAAAACTTATTTAATTTATTATATATTTAATGAATTAAACTTGGTGGGATGCGTTTTAACGACCGGTTAACGTTCCGGGAACTCGGTACGGTTAATGGCAACTAGAAACGAACCACTCTTAGCGTACTAACAAGCCAAAGCATAATGTAATTTAATTTTAATAATTATATCATATAATTTTTTATGTTTTAAAATTACTTTCAATTTATTAGAATCTATATAGATTAAAAAAGCGAGAAAACAACGTTTAGTTACTCGGTTCACGTTTTCAGGCCACAGAACCTATTGACACCTAACGGGCTACACTATGAATGTACTAATTTGTTAAGTTCAGCCCATGGACTTCCTCTTGGACCCTCATGGCCAAAATCCACCCCAAGCCCCCCTTGTTGGACCTTTTTGTTTACTAGTTTGCTTAATGGGTTGTAGTTACACCCTAAAGCTAACCCTTTAAACCCCTAATTAGAAAAACACACTTATTCACTCCCTCCTTCCCTAGAGCCACGAAATTTATAGCCTCCCATCATCATCTTCATCGTCAATCACCATCCCCACAAGAACACCACTCAAAACTCGAAATTAGAACAAGTCTCGTGCATTAAAGTTGTTGCTTTCTTCATCCTCTATGCGTACACTTGAAATTTGTATTTTTAAGGTATAATCACTTACCCTAATCTTTGTAGATCAGATTTTTGTTCAATTACATAGTGTATTAATGTCTAGTGCTCAATTGATTGCGATTAGAGTCGTCACTAGTTGTTAAATTGCGCGATTGATGTCGTTTATATGAAGCACGAATTTAATTGCTATGAATCTGATTAAATGAGTTATGTACTGATCTTGTAATGTATCTAGATGGATATATCTCAAAAATTAATAAATTTGGACTTCGGATTTGCGTATTTTTGTTACCGTATGCGTAAGTTATGATCAATCGATGTTTTCATTAGGGTTTTGCATGCTATACAAATTTTCCGGAATTTATTCTTTGTGAATTGGTTATTAAAATGATAAACCTTGAATTCTTTGTTAAAAATCATGCAAGATGGACTTTAGAATCATATTAAAAGGTTTTATATTACGATCGATATGATAAAACAAATATTGGTGATTCATATTGAGCTGAAACTGTGATCGTATGCACGCTAAATGATCTCACATGAACTATAAATTGTTTGAGACTATGTTCTTATGGTATGTTGTTATTTATATGTTCCTAACCATATTACATTTGTATGATGACTTCTGAAAACGTAGTTTGCTATGTGTTATATGCATCACCAAATGACATGTCTGAATTGACTCTACAAATTAGCTACATGAAAGTCTTTGGTTATTTTATCTATAAAACTTTGGAGTGTCTAGAGTAATCTCCAATTGGCCGTTTGTTAAAATATATTTTTTAAATTAAATGATACATTTTCTAAAACTGTTGCGCGTGCAGAAACTGATTTGGCAAACCTTAACTAGACCCTTTCTGAAACCCAACTTGTAGACATCGTATGAGGCCCTATCTAAGCTTTTTAGAAACTTTTATGAGTGTATTTGTGATCTGGAGTTGTTCATATTCTGATGACTTATTTGCTATGAATTATGTGCGTTTCTTGCGACACGTGCATGAATTAGATGCTAAACGATAAACTGTGAACGCGTACTTGACAAACTGCAAACTAAAACATGTTAGTTGACTTAGGATTAACATGTTGACCAAGATTACATGACCTACTGAGATGTTTAAATTTATTTGACCACTTGACCAAGTTTGACTTTTGGTTTGACTTTGGTTGATTTTTGTTGACTTGCTTGAACTTGTTGACTTTTGCTTACTTGTTGAGTCTGTCTGAACACTAGGACTATGTGTACACTATGGGTTGACATCGTGTGACCTATGTATTTACTTAAGGTAACCTATTTGCTTAGGTTGCATTTTACGATCGTGATTGACCGACTACCGTGCCATTTTACTAAGAGTTTACTGTGCTTTGCAAAGGTGAGTCTACATTCCCATTTTCTTTAACATTTTTGGGATGAAATAACATGCTATTTCAAATTGTTTTATATATTAGGTACGAGTAACTTAAACGAATATATATATGAGTTCAGATCAAAAATCCCTTAGCTTGAATATATTAATTACTTTACGTAAGCTCGACTTATAGGGACGGTACCGTTAGGTTTGACAAACCTCGCCTCAACGTACGGGGTGCTTATTTTATTGTAACTTGTACACCTCATCAGTGTATGCTTAGAAAGGGTAAAAGGAAGATGCGTAGCGACTTAGCTATCTGCAGGGTTAAAGCCTTATAATCAAGTGCTCATGATAATGTATAATTTTTACGATGTTTTTCAGAAATCTCGTGGCCTAACTTATTATGAATGATACTTAAACTTGATGTTTACAAACTAAAAACTAGACATGGTAATGTCTACAAGCAGTTGAAACAAAAAGAACTTTTTGATGTCACACACAGTTGAAACATGACATCGCCGATTACTAACAGTTTAACACTTGGCATTTGCTGTATGCAAACTTTTGACATTAAACTTTGATGGTTTGAACTGATAAATGTTTACAGATTTCTGAATATTGATTTTGGATACCGATTACTGATAAACGATTTTGATAACTGTTTTTTGATAAACGATTTATGGAAACTATTTTATGAAACATACGAGAACTATTTACTTAAACTTGTAGATTCACTCAACTTTATGTTGATCCATTTTGCATGTTTTATCTCAGGTATTAGTTGCTTCCGCTGTAGAACATTGCTTTTACAGAGAAGTCTAGCCAAGCTCTGGAACCAGAGTTAACATCACTGTTAATGGATTTTGATAGGATGATATAGTTGGTATCAGAGCTTTGGCTATTGAGAACTAGGATGCATTAGTGTGTCTAACCGTAGGATGCATTAGTGGGTCTAGTCTATAGCCGTGTACTTATGATGACTATTATACGCTATGCTTACACTGATTGCTCTACTATGCTACACGTAGCGCTACGTATTATATCACATGCATATACACATCTATACCCATATTGATGTGGACTTGGACTAAATATACTATATCACGAATCGCATATGTACACATGACGCGAGACTTAATTGAAGTAAGTTGGCTATGCTATCTTGAACTTATGGAGTAATGTCTAATGGAAATGTGAGATAGCGTAATGTAATGGCCGGGATTACATTACGGTAAATCATATAGAAGTTCCGACATCACAAAATAAGAAATTGGGAGTAGATCAAGTAGGTTACTTGGATAAATATCATTAGAACACAAACCGTATAATCTCATACATGAGTAAAAATTTACACTATACAAATTAATTGTTATTATAACCTATAAAAATCATGTAATCATGTCACAACTCATCACTACTTGACACTTTCCGTCACCACCGATCACCACTTGACAGTACGAAGACACTGCTTGGAACATACTCATCATCTCATACCACTACTCCTTACTACTTACCGTTGCTAACTATTACTCAACACCGCCTCTCACAGCTAGTCTCTGCTGACCACTACTTCTCACAGCTTGTCATTACTGTCACGACCCGGAAAAATTCGACTAATTTTAAACCAAACTCTTGATACGATATTCTATTTTTGACACAATAAGAAAAGTCTGTTAGGTGAGTCTCAAAAATTTTGAACTATTTTGAATGTTCATTTAACCTTTTACTGTGTCCGACGATTCACGAACAGCTATTTGTAAATAGATGCATATATATATATATATATATATATATATATATATATATATATATATATATATATATATATATATATATATATATATATATATATATATATACTAATTTGGAATTGTATTTTAAAATAAAATAAAATATAATAAAAGTTATCAGGAATATATATATTAAATAATAGTAATACTCGTTTGTTGATTCGTTGGTATTTAAATATGTGATTCAAACTTATGTGATTTTAAAATAAACGAAAGCTTATTAATAGACTACGTAAGCTTCAGACTAGTTGAAAATACATTTACTATCTTGTTTTGAATTTTAATTAATTTGTATATTTTATTTGGGATTACTGTTTGTGATTGAATAATGTTTGTGTCTATATATGTAATGCATATAGATATTTTTATATGATACACCCACAATAGCCAATTTTTCTTAAAAACCTTTTGATTAATAATTAGATGTGCTACTGTTTTTGTTTCCTTTGCATATCTAAATGTAAATATTATTAAATATAGATATCACCTTTCACTAATTATTATTTTTACTATAATATAAAATATAAAATATAATATTAAATATTAAATAAATAATTATACGTAATATATATCAATCAGTTGGTGAGATTTCCCTGATTACCCGTGAAACATTATTGACAAACAAAAAGTTATATGGGAAAAGTTAACTCCACGATTTTGGCATCATTAGCTGTAAAACATTAGCAATTGCGGGCCTTTCTGGTGCCAAAATTATATTATAAAACGTATTTCTCCTTCATTCCACCTATCTGTTTTCTCCTACTTCTTCACTACTCTTTCCTTGTGAATTCAAAACCAACCCCATTTGTAGTCACTATTGCTCGCTACTACAACTTGTCCCAAAACACCATACTATTCGATCACCACTACACGTCACTGGTTGTTTCTGTTTCAACCTTGAACACCACCAACCACCCTCATAAACCACCATAATCATCACTGCTCGCTACCTGCTGCTGCTGTAAATATTTTCTGTCATAAACCGCTAACCACATCACCACCACAAAATCATCACGACACCAAAACAACCACTATGCGAACTGCAGACGCCTGAATTGCTCGATGTATTGCTACTGCTTGCAGTTGGTATTCGACCCAAGTACCACCTTCACCTTTCCCTCCTCTCTCTCTCCTCTCTCTCTTCTCCCTCTCCAAATTGTAATCGTAGAAAAACACCATGTATTAATTCCATTTATATACCAAACGAACCACCTCCATCAATCACTTCGTTTCCTCCTCTTTCTTCTCCATCAATCGAATGAACCATCATCACTTTACCACTTCAATCACCACTCTCATACACCATCAACTACCACCTTTATCACCACCAGAGACCATATTAACACCACCTTCTATCGAAAACCCTCTACAACCTTTGGCAACTGCTACTGTTACGCTGCCATCCTTCCTATTTCTGTTTCAAACACCATGCCATCGAACACCCAATTCTTTGTTGATTGTTCCTGCATCTCGTAACTGTTTCTGCCCCTCCAAGTCGCTGCTGAAAATTACTTTATATAAAGTGTAGAATATGATGAAATATTAAATAATACAAAGATGGGCGACAACTCATAAAACAATTAGACCCACTTGAATATTATAAACGAAATAGGGAATTAGAAATTGGATACGTAAATTGCTTGTGTAGGCCGAGAACAAAGTTGCTTCTCCTTGGGCCGTATTATTTCTTTTATAAATTGGAATTTCAAGTTGGGCTTATGAACTTTTGTTGGGTCATTTACCCTTGTTTTCTGTTGGGCTAAATAGGCTATTGAAAGGATACGTTAGAGTGAACGTTGATGATAATAATTATATATATATATATATATATATATATATATATATATATATATATATATATATATATATATATATATATATATATATATATATTGCGAGAATGAATATGATAAGAGGTATGATGCTTTCTGTGTTGACGATTTGGTAGAAAAAGATGATAATAAGGATTCTAAGGTGATAGATAGCGAAATATATATAGAGAGTAATGGATCGTGATTTATTGATCTTAATGATCATAATGAACGATGTTAATGATGATGGTGAAAGGAAAATGGTAAAGGTGATTTCATGATGATGAACGAGTACGTTGATAATGATACATGGTGATGAAACAGAAAAGAAGTTATGGTGATGAGATGATTAGGGTATGATGATTCACACACATGGGTTAATAGAATTTAAGTACCATTTAAAAAAAAACAAGCAGATCATTGGTTTAGGGTGTTATCGGGTTAACGGGACGTCGTGGGTTCAAAACTCGGACTTGGGCATTTTTTAATAGCTACTCCTTTGAGGTAGTTTACTTATTAATCATTATTATTATTATTATTATTATTATTATTATTATTATTATTATTATTATTATTATTATTATTATTATTATTATTATTATTATTATTATTATTATTTATTTTTATTATTATTATTATTATTATTATTATTATTATTATTATTATTATTATTATTATTATTATTATTACTAATGACATAAGTTATAATATCAATATTATCATTATTATCATTATCATTATTATTATTATTATTATTATTATTATTATTATTATTATTATTATTATTATTATTATTATTATTATTATTATTATTATTATTATTAAAATAATTACTACAATTGTAATTTTTGTTATTATTAACATTATAAAGATATTACAACTTTTCATTTACCAGTATTATTTTACCTAATAAATATTAACTACATGAAAATATATTTAATATATATAATCTAACTCTATTTTTATAATAAGTAAGATATATGAAATGAATATATATTAAATTATTAATGGAACACATAAATCATTAAAATAACAAATATATCACTAATGATAATATATAATTTGTTCGATTACCACTATGAGTGTTAATATATATATATATATATATATATATAAACGATATAGGTTCGTTAATCCGAGGTCAACCCTACACTTGTTCAATGATGTTATATGTATTTTTACTACGAAATACAGTATGGTGAGTTTCATTTGCTCCCTTTTTAATTGCTTTTGCAATATATATTTTTGAGCTGAGAATACATGCGCTACTTTTATAAATGTTTACGAAATAGACACAAGTACTTAAAAAAATATATTCTACGTTGAGTTGTACCACTGGCATACTCCCCTGTAGACACAACTACTATTTACATGGGTATTGTAAACGCGAATCCTGTTGATAGATCTATCAGGCATGACAACCCCAACCGGACTTAACGACCAGTATTCAACGGTTGCACAGTACTTCATTTCGGTGACTACACTTGGTACGGTGTAGTGAGATTTCATAATAAAGGGAATATGCAATGGAATTAAATGTTAAGAATGGTTACCAAGTGCTCAACCACATAGAATGCTTTACATACACTTGCGAGTGTATTATGTTTATGATTATGAAATCTTGTGGTCTATTAAGATATTGAAATGATTGTTATGATAAACCTATGAACTCACCAACCTTTTGGTTGACACTTTTAAGCATGTTTATTTTCAGGTACGAACTAAGTCTTCCGCTGTGCATTTGCTCATTTTAAGGACATTACTTGGAGTCGATCATCGCAATGGGACCAAATGTTGATGACTTCGTCCAGGAGGATTAGGACGGGTCCTTTCAGTTGGTATCAGAGCGGTGGTCGTAGCGAACCAGGTCTTGCATTAGTGTGTCTAACTAGTAGTTGTTAGGATGCATTAATGAGTCTGGACTTCGACCTAGTAGTTGTTAGGTTATGTTAATGAGTCTAGACTTGAACCTGGTCTGCATGTTAAAAGTTTTTGCGTACCACCATTTGTCGAAAAATATCTACTTATCATTTTCAGTCTCGACACGTCTTATTGCAATTATCGCATAGACAGTGAACAGACGAATTCATATCCCATTACATTAAACTTTGTCTGACACGTTTCCTTAATTCCCTCCGTAACCTACGGGATCTTCTGTACTATATTTTATGTAATTAGAATATCATCCGACATCCAAAAAAAAAATCATTTCATATTCAAAAACCCTTAACTCAATCATACGAAATGGAACTCACCACTAGTTCAAATTCCTCGGATTCCGACAGCTATTCCGATATGGAGTTTCACCTAAGCTCCGAAAGCAGTGTCACCAGAATGAATCATCCAATCAGCCATCCCCAATTCATCTGATGGATTCGTAGTCGACTTAATCAATGGAGACGCGAAGAAGGCGATCCTTTCCATCAACCAAATTTCCCTCTTGGCGAAGAACATGAAGCACTTACCGTCGAACCTGTTCGAAACACCATATTCCCCCTCATTTCCAGGATATCTCACAACGATTATATGATATTCCAAATTCTGAACCTTATTCATCCGCTCGTTCTGACCGACAATCATCCCGGAATAATGGAAGAAGTCAACGAGCTTTGCGCTTGAGTAATCAATTGGGAAAACGTGGTGCAAAACCTACCAGCTTCAGCAACAGTACCAGCAGCACCAGTACCACTAACAATAACATCCGCATCACCAGCCTTGACATCACAATCTGTATCTCGAGCATAACCATCGTTCTACATATCGCTCTATATCATTAATCTCCGTTCTGCATATCGTTTTATATCAATTATCTTCGTTCGACATGGAGATTATGTAATCTCTAATGTTTAGAGATTATATATTCTTATTCTAACCGTAAATCAAAAGAGTCTAATATCATATTGACTCATTAAATCCATGATTACATCTGAAGAAAATATATATGTATATATATTTTCATAAAGATTGTAATTAAAAATTCTTTTGTACAAACTGTTAATGGTGAAAATATTTTAACGGGTAGGTAATACCCGAGGAATATTTAGATTTCACATTAATAAGTTACACTGTACATTCTTCGAATCTGATTCAACAGTCATTTACTATCCTACTTACATCCACCGATATACGTATCCGTTCACCGCATAATAACCCTTTTCATTCAATTTCATATTTGGATTTTGACTTATCAAAATCTAACAAGTGGCATAATGAAGAAAACATTGGACAAAATAAAATTTGTTAGAAACAAACGAATTAACTAATTGAAATTTTGTTAAGAATCCACGCTAACTGTTCCAGCTAACTGTTCCTAGCTAACTGATTACATTTTATTTATCGCAATTTAATTATCGCAATTTTATTTATCGTCATTTAATTTTTGTTATTTACTTTACGCATTTAATTTATCATCATTTAATTTCTGTTATTTATTTTACGCACTTTAAATATTGGGACACGTATACAAGGTTTTGACATATAATATCGACGCATCTATATATATTATTTGGAATCACCATAGACACTCTGTATGCAGTAATGATCGAGTTCTCTATACAGGGTTGAGGTTGATTCTCAAATAATATATATACTTTGAGTTGTGATCGAGTCTGAGACATGTACACGGGTCACGATACATATTAATTAATTCGAATATTATATATTAATTTATATATGAATTATTGAACTGTTAACTGTGGACTATTGACTGTGAACTGCCAACATTGGACAATTAAAATGAATTAAAATATTGATTATAACATATGAAAAAAACAATTCTTCAAGTTTTCCACTTGATTTCATCTTAAACCTCAATTGTATCTTAACGATTACAATCTGCGTTCAAACCTTTCTTGATTCTTGAAAACACCTCAATCGAGAGGATAACCAACCACACTTCATCTACGGAAGAAAAGATTGATACATATAGTTATGCATCTGAAAAACTCTCAGAAACTGAGTAAACGTTTAACACGTAGCTGTGCTAATTCCTTTAGTGTTATTATTACCCAAAATAATTTGGTAATCCCTTTCAAAGTAGCAAATTTTGTCACAGCTCCAGCAAGTCAACTCCGACTTTTCATTCGAAACAACCTTATTATAACCTTGATATATATGCGTACTATTTATTGTTACCAGATAATCTTTTATATTCCATCATATTACCATCAGCGTTTAATCATCTAAAAACACAAATCTCCTGAAACCACCTCGGTTTGTAACCGATGACCCAGATCCGTTAACTTTGAAAATGCTGACGAAGCAGCATGTTGTAGATGGTCTTAATGGCCAAAAGTTGATAATAAAGAAGGAAGTGTTGGGAACACCTGATAGAAAATTTGGTACTGAAAGATGAATTGAGTTAACCCTTAATGAGACCAAGGACAAATACAAGGACCAAATCCTATATTTAAAGAATTCAGGTAATTCTAGATCCGATGAAATCTTTAGAGAATCTCTTGCTCCAAAGTCATGTTAAAATCTTGCGAAAAATTATTCTTTATCAACCTTCGAACTTAGAAATTCTAAAATATCATCATAAATATCTTCGATATTTCTGAGGATATTTTCATAAATTGTCATAACCCGACCTTAACCATAAGGACGAATACAATAACATATGATTTCATCGAGAGGTATTGACCTCTATATGCGACATTTTTCAAAAACTGCATTCGTTTTTACAATACAAACCATAGCTTTTATTACAAATACAAGGTTTAAACAACTTAATAATGATTATCGTTTAGCGATAATCTTAGACTTACAAACTTTACATGTGATAATAACAATACGACCTCCAACATATTTTACATTACAAATCCTCCGATATGCAGTTTTATTTTTGACACAAATATGCATACTCAAGATCTTGCTTAAATTCAACATGTTGCAGCGGAAGCTTTTAGTTATCACCTGAGAATAAACATGCTTAAAACGTCAACATAAAGTTGGTGAGATATAGGTTTAATGCCGGCAGCGTTATGAATATAGACCACAAGATTTCATATATAAACGTTTTAATAAAAATATTCTAAGTTGTTGAGCACTTGATAACCATACTTAACATTTAATCAACGTCGCATATTCCCTTTATTATGAAATCTTACTACACCGTACCAAGTGTAGTCACCGAAACGAAGTACTGTGCAACCGTTGAATACTGGTCGTCCAGTCTGGTTGGGGTTGTCAGGCCCGATAGATCTATCAACAGGATTCGCGTTTACAATACCTCATGTAAATAGTAGTTACCAAGTTACAGGGAAGTATGCCAGTGGTACAACTCAACGTAGAATATATATTTTTAATCACTTGTGTCCATAACGTAAATCATAAAATGCATGTATTCTCATCCCGAAATATTTAGAGTTTAAAAGTGGGACTATATACTCACTTTTGTCTTGAAGGTATTTAACTCGACTTGGTCTCCGATAGATATCACGAACCTAACCATATATATAACATATCAACATATTTTCTTTTCAAGTAATCGTTACATATATATATATATATATATATATATATATATATATATATATATATATATATATATATATATATATATATATATATATATATATATATATATATATATACACTTTTAATACTTTTAATATTTTCTTAGTCCGTAGTTAGCAGTCCGATGTTAGTGGTCCACAATTAGTTGCTTAAATAAAATAAATAAAGACCCCATCGTATTCGTGTTGATCAGAATTAATCTTGACCCATGGTACCATGTTGTCAAATGACGTGTTGCGTACATAAAGTACCATGTTGTCAAATGACGTGTTGCGTACAATCATGAGGTCTTATGATTAATCTTCTCGTGTTGTTTACGGGTGGTCCTGAAATATATAAAATAAAATCATAAGTAAATATATATTAAATATTATGTTAATTAGCCAAGATATGATTAATCCGATTTTGTCATAATATGATATATTACAGGTCTTGAAGTGTTTTTAAAAATCAAATTAGAAGGATCTATTTAGTTTGCGAACAAGTTTGAAATCACTCAAACTATGTTCTTGTTAAAATTTTATAACACAAAATAAGATAGCTATATAAATATGAATCGAATAAGGTTATGAATAAGGTTACTACCTCAAGTTACTTGGACAAAGCTACTGGAAAAGGTAAGAAAATCTTGGAATCAAAAGAGTGGTGGAGTGGGATTGAAAGATTGGAAGTAATCTCCTTGAAATCGGATGACTATATTGATACGTTCTTGAGTAGGTAAATGAAGAGAGATTAGGGAGTGAATTAACTTGAAAGAAAATTGGAAATGAAATTGTATGTGTGTGTGTGCAAAATAGCATGATTATGGGATGGATATATAGGAGATTTAGTTTGTTTTCTTGCACAAAAGTCACACATGAGGTTAAATGGCTGGTTCCCACATGTAACATCATGTCTAGTGGCTGATCATTGAAGTTTATTGTTGGTATATACCAATAGTAAATACGTATAGAAGCTGGGTATGATACGGTTACATATACCCTAGATATACTTGTAGAAATTTTGAGGAATCGGAACGAGAATTCAAATATGGACGGGTTTATAACTGTAAAAGAGGCTCAAAACTGGGCTTTTATTTTTGGGTCAAACCGGGGGTTGCCACCCCTTGGACCCCGCTTATCGGGGGCGCTGCCCCCGAACCCCCGTCATAATCAAGATAAGTTCAAACAAGTGTGCACTCCACACTTCCCCAAACTTGTTCGATATTTATCAAGATTATTTTGGTTACAAATTAATCCCATTACACTTAAATCATATTGGTGACATAGATCACCAACACATTATATATTGTAAGTATATATGTCAAAGAATGTTACATATAGTTATCGTTTTGATAACTTAAGTTAGTGGTCTCAAAGTATACTTATAACTCATTGTTGTTAGTTCACAATGAAATGTTAAACCATCATTAAATCATGTTAAATATGTATAGATATGTACATATACATAATCGTATAATTATCGTGTGTTATATATTTCGTGATATCATCGGTCAAATTGGACGGTCAAACGTTGTGTGAAACTCTTTTCAAAAACATAAGTCTCAACAGTTTGGATTGTTTATCATGTTGGTAAGGTTTATTTTATGTAAATATTAATCTCATAAGTATAAAACGATCGGAAAAATCCGGGTCGTTACAGTACCTACCCGTTAAATAAATTTCGTCCCGAAATTTTAAAGTTGTACCTATTTTGCGTTGTCCGGAAACAAATGTGGATACTTTTGTTTCATCTGATCCTCTCGTTCCCAAGTAAACTCGGGACCCCTTCGAGCATTCCAACGAACCTTAACGATTGGTATATTGCTCTGCTTGAGCCGTTTAACTTCACGGTCCATGATTTCGACTGGTTCTTCTATGAATTGTAGTTTCTAATCGACTTGGATTTCTTCAAGAGGAATGGTGAGATCTTCCTTTGCAAGACATTTCTTGAGGTTTGAGACGTGAAATGAATTATGTACCCCGGTGAGTTGTTGTGGTAAATCGTGTCGATAAGCTACCGGTCCGATACGTTCGATGATCTTGAACGGGCCTACATACCTTGGGTTCAGTTTACCCCTTTTTCTAAAACGTATTACACCTTTCCAAGGTGACACCTTTAGCATAACCATGTCACCGATCTAAAACTCTAATGGTTTCCTTCGGACATCGGCGTAGCTCTTTTGGCGACTACGAGCTGTTTTCAATCTCTCCTTGATTTGCACTATCTTCTCAGTAGTTTCATGGATGATCTCGGGACCAGTTAATTGTCGATCTCCAACTTCATTCCAACAGATAGGGGATCTACACTTCCTTCCATACAGTGCTTCGAATGGTGCAGCTTTAATGCTCGCATGATAACTATTATTATACGAGAATTCTGCTAATGGTAGATATTTATCCCATCCATTTCCAAAATCGATCACACATGCCCTGAGCATGTCTTCAAGAGTCTGAATTGTTCTTTCACTCTGCCCGTCAGTTTGCGGATGGTATGCGGTGCTCATATCCAAACGGGTTCCCAGGGCCTCCTGTAGTGATTGCCAAAACTTTGATGTAAATCTACTATCACGATCGTATATAATGGAAATAGGTATTCCATGCATTGAAACAATTTCCTTTATGTATAATCGTAATAGTTTCTCCATTCTATCTGTTTCCTTTATAGGCAAGAAATGTGCAGATTTGGTGAGACGATCAACTATTACCCAAATGGTGTCATAACCCCAGGCAGTCTTAGGTAACTTTGTGATGAAATCCATGGTAATACCATCCCATTTCCATTCTGGGATTTCTGGTTGTTGAAGTAACCCTGACGGCTTCTGATGTTCTGCTTTGACTTTGGAACAAGTTAAACATTCCCCAACATATGTTGCAACATCTGTCTTTAAATTAGGCCACCAATAATGCGTCTTAAGATCTTGATACATCTTTCCAACTCCAGGATGTATCGAGTATCTTGTCTTATGTGCCTCATTCAATATCAACTTCCTTAATCCACCCAACTTCGGTACCCAAATACGGTTTGCAAAATATCGAATTCCGTCTTCCCGCATAACGAGTTGCTTCTCATACTTCTTCATTATTTCATTTCCTATGTTTTCTTTAGTAAGAGCTTCTCGTTGAGCATCTTTGATTTGTGAGTTGAGATTCATGCGAATTTTTATGTTCATTGCTTGTACTCGAATTGGTTCCCGTTCCTTTCTGCTTAGAGCGTCGGCTACTACATTCGCTTTCCCGGGATGATAGCGAATCTCACAATCATAGTCGTTTATCAGCTCGACCCACCTACGTTGCCTCATGTTCAGCTGTTTCTGATCGAAAATATGTTGAAGGCTTTTATGATCAGTAAACACAGTGCATTTAACTCCATATAAATAATGTCTCCATATCTTCAATGCAAACACTACTGCCCCTAATTCTAGATCATGCATCGTATAATTCCGCTCGTGAATCTTCAATTGTCGAGATGCGTATGCAATAACTTTCTTTCGTTGCATAAGGACGCAACCAAAACCTTGTCGCGAAGCGTCACAATATATCTCAAAATCATCGTTCCCTTCAGGTAACGATAAAATAGGTGCCGTGGTCAACTTCTTCTTGAGTAATTGAAATGCACTCTCCTGCTCAACGGTCCATTCGTACTTCTTCCCTTTTTGTGTTAACGCTGTCAATGGTTTAGCTATTCGGGAAAAATCTTGAATAAACCTTCTATAATAACCGGCTAAACCCAAAAATTGGCGTATCTGCGTTGGTGTCTTAGGAGTCTCCCATTTTTCAATGGCCTCAATTTTAGCTGGATCAACCTGAATTCCTTTGCTACTAACAACGTGGCCAAGAAATTGCACTTCTTTCAACCAAAATGCACACTTAGAAAATTTGGCGTATAACTGTTCTTTTCTTAACAATTCTAATACCAACCTTAAATGTTGCTCATGCTCTTACTCACTCTTGGAATAGATAAGAATATCGTCAATGAAAACGATAACAAACTTATCTAAATACGGACTACAAACTCGATTCATGAGGTCCATGAATACAGCTGGCACATTAGTCAACCCAAACAGCATGACCAAAAATTCATAATGACCGTAGCGTGTCCGAAAAGCAGTTTTCGGAATATCTTCTTCTTTGACACGTAATTGATGATAGCCCGATCTTAAGTCGATTTTCGAGTACACACATGATCCTTGTAATTGATCAAATAAGTCATCAATTCTCGGTAGTGGATACCGATTCTTGAAAGTTAACTTATTTAATTCACGATAATCTATACACATTCGGAAAGATCCATCTTTCTTCTTGACGAATAAAATCGGAGCTCCCCACGGTGAAGTGCTCGGTCGAATGAAACCGCGGTCCAGTAATTCTTGTAACTGGCTTTGTAACTCTTTCATCTCAGATGGTGCAAGTCTATATGGAGCACGAGCCACTGGTGCAGCTCCTGGTACTAGATCTATTTGAAATTCTACAGATCTAAATGGAGGTAATCCCGGCAACTCTTCCGGAAATACTTCAGGAAAATCTCTTGCCACAGGCACGTCGTTGATGCTCTTCACTTTTTCCTTCATTTCGACTTTATTAACATGTGCTAGGATAGCATAGCACCCTTTCTTCAAGCATTTTTGAGCTTTCAAACAACTAATGAGTTTTAGCTTTGAGTTACCCTTCTCTCCATAAATCATTAATGGCGTTCTATCCTTACGAGGAATGCGAATTGCCTTCTTGGCGCACACAACTTCAGCTCCTATTTTGGACATCCAGTCCATGCCTACTATTACATCAAAACTTCCTAATTCTACGGGTATCAAATCAATCTTAAATGTTTCTCCGGCTAAATTTATTTTACAATCACGACAAATTTTATCGGCTTTAATTAGTTTACCATTAGCTAACTCAATCATGTACTTAGCATCTAGAGGTAATGATGAACAATTCAATTTAGCGTGAAAGTCTCTACACACGTAACTTCTATCGGCACCAGTATCAAATATAATAGATGCGGATAAGTTATTAATGGTAAACGTACCCGTAACAAGCTCCGGGTCTTCATACGCCTCTCTAGCATTAATAACAAATGCTCTTCCACGTGCAGATCCGTTATTCTTCTCTGGATTCGGGCACTGACTCTTATAATGACCCTGTTTCCCACACCCATAACAAGTAACAGTGGCCAAGGTAGTTCTATTTGCATTGGTGGCAGGAGTCTTGGTACCGTTTTTATTTGTAGCGGGAACCCTACAATCTTCAGCAAGATGACCTTTTCGATTACAATTGTTGCACACCACATTACAATAACCAGAGTGATGTTTGTGGCATCTGTTACATAAAGGATTTCGTCCCTTGTAACCTGAGTTCGAACCGCTACCCGCACCTTGCGTGGTTTCTTGTTTCTTGTTGGATTGTTGATGATTACCTTCCCACTTTCTTTTGTTTCCCGATGTCTTGACATCGGTGTTCTTATCCAGAATAATCTGGTCCATCAACTCGTTCGCCATGGTGATAGCTTCATGAATAGTCTTGGGTTTGGATGCTGTAACATTTGCCTTGACCTTTTTAGGCAAACCGTCTTTGTACAGTTCAATCTTCCGTTCTTCGGTTGGTACCAATTCGGGACATAGCAAAGCTAATTCCATGAATCGCTGATTGTAGGTGGTGAGTTCAGTACCAACAGCTTTCAGGCTTCGTAATTCAGCTTCCAACTTCCTAACCTCGTTCCTTGGACAATATTCATTGATTAGCATTGTTTTGAATTCTTCCCAAGGAGTATCATAAGCTACATCTCCTCCTACGGCCTTCACATAGTTTTTCCACCACGTGAGTGCACTATCTTGTAGGGTGCACGATGCATACTTGGTCATGTCCTTCTCAATACAACCACTGATTTTAAACACAGACTCAATCTTTTCGATCCACCGGGTTAAACCAACCGGTCCTTCTGATCCACTGAATGATGAGGGCTTGCAACCTTGAAAAGTTTTGTAAGTGCACCCTACACGAGGATTTGGGTTAACTGCAGCACCTCTTGTAGCCTCGACCCATAACATTCTGTCGTTCACTCGCTGATTGATGAGTTCCTGAATTTCTTGTTCCGTCATTCGGTTCAATCGCGCCATAATCTTCAACAAGAATGAAAAAAAATAATTATTCACATGGAATATTATAGATGTAGTATGTATTTACAGTACATCGTAGCTTATTAATAATATGAACCAGTTATTATTATAAAAGCCTTTTCTTCTTATTAGCGTTTTATAATTATATCTAGGGTAGTACCTACCCGTTAAAGTTCATACTTAATAGCTTAGTACGGAAATCAATTACTACCACCCAAATAATACTTAACCATGAGAAATTATTGCATTTCACACTTCACTATTTTACATATGCTTATCTTACATCAAACATTAAGCAAACCACACTAGTAATATTATACAAAACATTATATGATCCCATGGTTTAAAACAACAGCGCATCATTTAACCCAAAGCGTTTGTGTTCGAAGAAATCGCTTAAAGGTTATCCTGGTTGTCTCCCTGTGTTTTGGCTGAGGAACCGAAGAACTGGATGTCGGGATAGAACTAATTGGAATAGCGGGAATAGGTGTGGAAGTATCTGGTGGAGTTGGTGCCACAACATCCTCTCTAGACTCGGGATTTAGATTTTCCATTTCAGTAGCCTTTCGTTTCTTTCCTCGTTCGAACTTGTCTTTCGTAATTTCCTGTATTTCTTCCTCCTCAGGATCACTTTCCGGTTCCTCTTCAATTGATTCATCCGGAACTTGTGAGTCTTCCCCAAAGGTATCGTTTTCATCATCAGATAGATTAATGACTGGAACACCATCTGAAGAGTCTGGTTCGGAGTCGCTGAATGTGATAATAAGTTCTAAGCCAGACATCTATCACATAACAACTAGCACGTTAATACCACATAATATTTACATATTAATTTTTAATCAACAAGGATAAGCAATAGTTTTCGAAATCAAACACGGTCAAAGTCCAGACTCACTAATGCATCCTAACAAACTCGATAAGACACACTAATGCAAATTCTCTGGTTCTCTAAGACCAACGCTCTGATACCACATGTCATAACCCGACCTTAACCATAAGGACGAGTACAATAACATATGATTTCATCGCGAGGTATTGACCTCTATATGCGACATTTTTCAAAAACTGCATTCGTTTTTACAATACAAACCATAGCTTTTATTACAAATACAAGGTTTAAACAACTTAATAATGATTATCGTTTAGCGATAATCTTAGACTTACAAACTTTACATGTGATAATAACAATACGACCTCCAACATATTTTACATTACAAATCCTCCGATATGCAGTTTTATTTTTGACACAAATATGCATACTCAAGATCTTGCTTAAATTCAACATGTTGCAGCGGAAGCTTTTAGTTATCACCTGAGAATAAACATGCTTAAAACGTCAACATAAAGTTGGTGAGATATAGGTTTAATGCCGGCAGCGTTATGAATATAGACCACAAGATTTCATATATAAACGTTTTAATAAAAATATTCTAAGTTGTTGAGCACTTGATAACCATACTTAACATTTAATCAACGTCGCATATTCCCTTTATTATGAAATCTTACTACACCGTACCAAGTGTAGTCACCGAAATGAAGTACTGTGCAACCGTTGAATACTGGTCGTCCAGTCCGGTTGGGGTTGTCAGGCCCGATAGATCTATCAACAGGATTCGCGTTTACAATACCTCATGTAAATAGTAGTTACCAAGTTACAGGGAAGTATGCCAGTGGTACAACTCAATGTAGAATATATATTTTTAATCACTTGTGTCCATAACGTAAATCATAAAATGCATGTATTCTCATCTCGAAATATTTAGAGTTTAAAAGTGGGACTATATACTCACTTTTGTCTTGAAGGTATTTAACTCGACTTGGTCTCCGATAGATATCACGAACCTAACCATATATATAATATATCAACATATTTTCTTTTCAAGTAATCGTTATATATATATATATATATATATATATATATATATATATATATATATATATATATATATATATATATATATATATATATATATATATATATATATACTTTTAATACTTTTAATATTTTCGTAGTCCGTAGTTAGCAGTCCGATGTTAGTGGTCCACAATTAGTTGCTTAAATAAAATAAATAAAGACCCCATCGTATTCGTGTTGATCAGAATTAATCTTGACCCATGGTACCATGTTGTCAAATGATGTGTTGCGTACATAAAGTACCGTGTTGTCAAATGACGTGTTGCGTACAATCATGAGGTCTTATGATTAATCTTCTCGTGTTGTTTACGGGTGGTCCTGAAATATATAAAATAAAATCATAAGTAAATATATATTAAATATTATGTTAATTAGCCAAGATATGATTAATCCAATTTTGTCATAATATGATATATTACAGGTCTTAAAGTGTTTTTAAAAATCAAATTAGAAGGATCTATTTAGTTTGCGAACAAGTTTGAAATCACTCAAACTATGTTCTTGTTGTTAAAATTTTATAACACAAAATAAGATAGCTATATAAATATGAATTGAATAAGGTTATAAATAAGGTTACTACCTCAAGTTACTTGGACAAAGCTACTGGAAAAGGTAAGAAAATCTTGGAATCAAAAGAGTGGTGGAGTGGGATTGAAAGATTGGAAGTAATCTCCTTGAAATCGGATGACTATATTGATACGTTCTTGAGTAGGTAAATGAAGAGAGATTAGGGAGTGAATTAACTTGAAAGAAAATTGGAAATGAAATTGTATGTGTGTGTGTGTGCAAAATAGCATGATTATGGGATGGATATATAGGAGATTTAGTTTATTTTCTTGCACAAAAGTCACACATGAGGTTAAATGGCTGGTTCCCACATGTAACATCATGTCTAGTGGCTGATCATTGAAGTTTATTGTTGTTATATACCAATAGTAAATACGTATAGAAGCTGGGTATGATACGGTTACATATACCCTAGATATACTTGTAGAAATTTTGAGGAATCGGAACGAGAATTCAAATATGGACGGGTTTATAACTGTAAAAGAGGCTCAAAACTGGGCTTTTATTTTTGGGTCAAACCGGGGGTTGCCACCCCTTGGACCCCGCTTATCGGGGGCGCTGCCCCCGAACCCCCGTCATAATCAAGATAAGTTCTAACAAGTGTGCACTCCACACTTCCCCAAACTTGTTCGATATTTATCAAGATTATTTTGGTTACAAATTAATCCCATTACACTTAAATCATATTGGTGACATATATCACCAACACATTATATATTGTAAGTATATATGTCAAAGAATGTTACATATAGTTATCGTTTTGATAACTTAAGTTAGTGGTCTCAAAGTATACTTATAACTCATTGTTGTTAGTTCACAATGAAATGTTAAACCATCCTTAAATCATGTTAAATATGTATAGATATGTACATATACATAATCGTATAATTATCGTGTGTTATATAGTTCGTGATATCATCGGTCAAATTGGACGGTCAAACGTTGTGTGAAACTCTTTTCAAAAACATAAGTCTCAACAGTTTGGATTGCTTATCATGTTGGTAAGGTTTATTTTATGTAAATATTAATCTCATAAGTATAAAACGATCAGAAAAATCCGGGTCGTTACATAAATATTCTTGTCCGAAATTATCTACCTCTTCGTATTTTCTTTATTCCATTATATTGGAAACTTCTGTAAAAATCTAAGTATAAACTATGAATGAATAGCAGAAAATTGTTGGCAATTGAAGCATGGGTTAGTATAATATAATAACGCTTGGCCAACGTGATTATATTACAGTAAGTCATGATGAGTTTCTAATGGAACGTGATGATTCACAGATCATACCCTCATCATGAACCATGTTACACGACTCTTTCATTCTACTTAATCTCTAAGTATATCACGGAAATATTTCTTTGATATTTCTGTTCTTCCGTAATTCCAACGGTTTGCTAATAAATCGTGCTATTTCATTTTCTTTCTGATTAGAAGATTTTCTTTAAATTCCATGAATTTCGGAAATTCACCATGACTACGTCAAAAGTTAAATCTCTATCTCGATCTTTTGTGATAGCTCCACTCATACGCTTCAAGTAATCGAATTGTTTTATCCATATTACTCAATGATGATAAAACTCTATTCATATTCGTCATGAAAACATTTTTATTGTTAGCCATGACGACCTCGATCAAATTTCGGGACGAAATATCTTTAACGGGTAGGTACTGTCACGACCCGTAAAATTTCGACTAATTTTAAACCAAACTCTTGATACGATATTATATTTTTGACACAATAAGAAAAGTCTGTTAGGTGAGTCTCAAAAATTTTGAACTATTTTATATGTTCATTTAACCTTTGACTGTGTCCGACGATTCACAAACAGCTATTTGTAAATAGATATATATATATATATATATATATATATATATATATATATATATATATATATATATATATATACTAATTTGGAATTGTATTTTAAAATAAAATAAAATATAATAAAAGTTATCAGGAATATATATATTAAATAATAGTAATACTCGTTTGTTGATTCGTTGGTATTTAAATATGTGATTCAAACTTATGTGATTTTAAAATAAACGAAAGCTTATTAATAGACTACGTAAGCTTCAGACTAGTTAAAAATACATTTACTATCTTGTTTTGAATTTTAATTAATTTGTATATTTTAATTGGGATTACTGTTTGTGATTTAATAATGTTTGTGTCTATATATGTAATGCATATAGATATTTTTATATGATACACCCACAATAGCCAATTTTTCTTAAAAACCTTTTGATTAATAATTAGATGTGCTACTGTTTTTGTTTCCTTCGCATATCTAAATCTAAATATTATTAAATATAGATATCACCTTTCACTAATTATTATTTTTACTATAATATAAAATATAATATATAATATTAAATATTAAATAAATAATTATACGTAATATATATCAATCAGTTGGTGAGATTTCCCTGATTACCCGTGAAACATTGTTGACAAACAAAAAGTTATATGGGAAAAGTTAATTCCACGATTTCGGCATCATTAACTGTAAAACATTAGCAATTGCGGGCCTTTCTGGTGCCAAAATTATATTATAAAACTTATTTCTCCTTCATTCCACCTATCTGTTTTCTCCTACTTCTTCACTACTCCTTCCTTGTGAATTCAAAACCAACCCCATTTGTAGTCACTATTGCTCGCTACTACAACTTGATCCAAAACACCATACTATTCGATCACCACTACACGTCACTGGTTGTTTCTGTTTCAACCTTGAACACCACCAACCACCCTTACAAACCACCATAATCATCACTGCTCGCTACCTGCTGCTGCTGTTAATATTTTCTGTCATAAACCGCTAACCGCATCACCACCACAAAATCATCACGACATCAAAACAACCACTATGCGAACTGCAGACGCCTGAATTGCTCAATGTATTGCTACTGCTTGCAGTTGGTATTTAACCCAAGTACCACCTTCACCTTTCCCTCCTCTCTCTCCTCTCTCTCTACTCCCTCTCCAAATTGTAATCGTAGAAAAACACCATGTATTAATTCCGTTTATATACCAAACGAACCACCTCCATCAATCACTTCGTTTCCTCCACTTTCTTCTCCATCAATCGAATGAACCATCATCACTTTACCACTTCAATCACCACTCTCATACACCATCAACTACCGCCTTTATCACCACCGGAGACCATATTAACACCACCTTCTATCGAAAACCCTCTGCAACCTTTGGCAACTGCTACTGTTACGCTGCCATCCTTCCTATTTCTGTTTCAAACACCATGCCATCGAACACCCAAATCTTTGTTGATTGTTCCTGCATCTCGTAACTGTTTCTGTCCCTCCAAGTCGCTGCTGAAAATTACTTTATATAAAGTGTAGAATATGATAAAATATTAAATAATACAAAGATGGCCGACAACTCATAAAACAATTAGACCCACTTGAATATTATAAAGGAAATAGGGAATTGGAAATTGGAAACGTAAATTGCTTGTGTAGGCCGAGAACCAAGTTGCTTCTCCTTGGGCCGTATTATTTCTTTTATAAATTGGAATTTCAAGTTGGGCTTATGAACTTTTGTTGGGTCATTTACCCTTGTTTTCTGTTGGGCTAAATAGGCTATTGAAAGGATACGTTAGAGTGAATGGTGATGATAATAATTCTGTATAAAATATATATATATATATATATATATATATATATATATATATATATATATATATATATATATATATATATATATATATATATATATATATATATATATATATATATATATATATATATATATATAGCGAGAATGAATATGATAAGAGGTATGATGCTTTTTGTGATGACGATTTAGTAGAAAAAGATGATAATAAGGATTCTAAGGTAATAGATAGCAAAATATATATAGAGAGTAATGGATCGTGATTTATTGATCTTAATGATCATAATGAACGATGTTAGTGATGATGGTGAAAGGAAAATGGTAAAGGTGATTTCATGATGATGAACGAGTACGTTGATAATGATACATGGTGATGAAATAGAAAAGAAGTTATGGTGATGAGATGATTAGGGTATGATGATTCACACACATGGGTTAATAGAATTTAAGTACCATTAAAAAACAAACAAGCAGATCATTGGTTTAGGGTGTTATCGGGTTAATGGGACGTCGTGGGTTCAAAACTCGGACTTGGGCATTTTTTAAGAGCTACTCCTTTGAGGTAGTTTACTTATTAATCATTATTATTATTATTATTATTATTATTATTATTATTATTATTATTATTATTATTATTATTATTATTATTATTATTATTATTATTATTATTATTATTATTATTATTATTATTTTTATTATTATTTATTATTATTATTATTATTATTATTATTATTATTATTATTATTATTACTAATCACATAAGTAATAATATCAATATTATCATTATTATCATTATTATTATTATTATTATTTTTATTATTAAAATAACTACTACAATTGTAATTTTTGTTATTATTAACATTATAAAGATATTACAACTTTTTATTTACCAGTATTATTTTACCTAATAAATATTAACTACATGAAAATATATCTAATATATATAATCTAACTCTATTTTTATAATAAGTAAGATATATGAAATGAATATATATTAAATTATTAATGGAACACATAAATCATTAAAATAACAAATATATCACTAATGATAATATATAATTTGTTCAATTACCACTATGAGTGTTAATATATATATATATAAACGATATAGGTTCGTGAATCCGAGGCCAACCCTACACTTGTTCAATGATGTTATATGTATTTTTACTACGAAATACAGTATGGTGAGTTTCATTTGCTTCCTTTTTAATTGCTTTTGCAATATATATTTTTGGGCTGAGAATACATGCGCTACTTTTATAAATGTTTACGAAATAGACACAAGTACTTAAAAAAAATATATTCTACGTTGAGTTGTACCACTGGCATACTCCCCTTTAGCTTGGTAACTACTATTTACATGGGTATTGTAAACGCGAATCCTGTTGATAGATCTATCGGGCCTGACAACCCCAACCAAACTGGATGACCAGTATTCAACGGTTGCACAGTACTTCGTTTCGTTGACTACACTTGGTACGGTGTAGTGAGATTTCCTAATAAAGGGAATATGCGACGTGATTAAATGTTAAGTATGATTACCAAGTGCTCAACCACTTAGAATGCTTTACATACACTTTCTAGTGTATTATGTTTATGATTATGAAATCTTGTGGTCTATTAAGATATTGAAATGATTGTTATGATAAACCTATGAACTCACCAACCTTTTGGTTGACACTTTTAAGCATGTTTATTCTCAGGTACGAATTAAGTCTTCCGCTGTGCATTTGCTCATTTTAAGGACATTACTTGGAGTCAATCATCGCAATGGGACCAAATGTTGATGACTTCATCCAGGAGGATTAGGACGGGTCCTTTCAATTACTAGTTACTACTTAATACTACACATTGCTCCTTACCACTACTAAATATTACTCATCACTACTAGCACCTCCACGATTCACTACTAGCTATTATGCATCACAACTCATTTTTGATATATCTTAGAGGATGAATCCCTTGTGACAGCCCGTACAATACGTAGTAGATATTGTCTACTTGACTTCTGACTTACCTGTCATTCAGCCACCCGCGACTTCACGATTTTGCTTTCCAATACGAGTCTACCTGAAGAGGTATTCACACCCTCCCTCATAAAGGGTATTTCGTTCTTCTCCCCCACCGATGTGGGACAAGTCTGATGTTGTTACCCGTCCTAATCCACCTGGATGAAGTCATCAACATCTGGTCCCATTGCGAGGTACTGACCTCTATATGATACGTTTTACAAACATTTCATTCTTTTAAAGGAAAAACTCATTTCAAAATATAACCTTTTGATACAAATGATATATAGATCCCATAATATGAATGACTAATCTGTCATAACAGTCTTTTTGAAATCAAACGACTTGAATGCAACTTCTTTTGAAATATGCATAAACGACTCCAAGTAACATCTTTAAAATGAGCAAATGCACAGCGAAAGATTTCTTTAATACCTGAGAATAAACATGTTTTAAAAGTGTCAACCAAAAGGTTGGTGAGCTCAATAAAATTCAGTAATTTTGATAGACCACAAGATTTAAATACAGTACACCTATCTCGTGTACGAAACCTTTTTTTTCATAATGCTTGGCAGAGTAGGTTCGTATCCTTTTCTCCCCCGTAGGTTGCCTCATGATTTTTAATAACCGTACACATATCTTGTGTACAAAATAACATACACATAACCTATGTATAAAATCATTCCTTCTATATATAACCTTTGCTTGGTAACCGACCTTAACATTTAATGTGCATCATGAATATCCTCAAAATAAACAGAACTTTCGGTCTTTAATAAATATATAAACCTCGAAGTACTAAACACCACGCCTACTAGCTCTTCTGTCTAGTGAACATTCTGGGTGGGGGTGTTAAACCCGGTAGCTACCTTTAGGATTCACGTCAATTAGGGGCCATTTCCCTAATTCTTAGGTTACCAAGCTATAATAATCAGGGGGAAATATTCGATATAACAACTTATAGAACTTCTGTCTGTATAATAATTCATTCGAGGAATGTTTTGCTTGTGCTATCTCGTCAAACATTTATAAAAGCATTTCATGTATTCTCAATCCCAAAAATATATATTACAAAAGCATTTAATAAAAAGGGATCAAATGAACTCACAATACGATATTTTGTAGTAAAAATATGTACACGACGGAACTGAACAAATGCAGGGTTGGCCTCGGATTCACGAACCTATATCATTTATATATATATATATTAACATATATAATTGTAATCGGACAAATTTATATATAATTAGTGATATGAATTTTATATTAAAAATTTATAGGTTTCCTTAATAAATTAAATATATTCACTTTATGTATAAAAATATTAATATTGTTAAGTTATATGTATTGAGTATAGTTTTAATAGTTATTTGATAAATTAATAATATTAAATAAAAAGTTGTATTATCTTTTAATAATAATAATAGTAAATATTTTTAATAATAATAATAATAATAGTAATAATAACCATGATAATAATAATGTTAATAAGGTTAAGTTGTTTATTTTTATAATATTAAATATTAATAACTATATATAAAATAATAATTTTAAAAATAATAATTATACTAATAATAATAAAATTTTAATAATAATGATAATGTTAAAAATAATAATAATGTTAATAAAAATGAAAATACTTATAATACTAATAATAATGATACTACTAGTGAAAATAAAAAAAATGTTATAAGTTAATAATAATAATGATAATCCTTATATTAATTCTTAATGATAATACTAATAATAATAATTATAATTATAATTATAATAATGATAATATTAACAATAATAATAATAATACTTATAAAGTTATTAATAACAATCCTAATAGTATAATATTAGTAGTAATAATATTGATACTAATAATATTAATTATATTAACGATAATAATAATCCTAATATTATTGTTATAAATAATTAACATAACAATAATAACAATAATTGTAATAAAATATAATGCTACCTTTTAAAGAATTGGATTTAAAAGCAAAATACCGCCGCCCAAGCTCGAACCCGCGACCTCCTGCTAACTCGACAACATCCTTAACCACTCCTCCATCCTTCCTTTTTCTGATTTGTTTCGTACTTAAAATTTATTTAACCAATATATTATCATTTTCATTTTTCCCATTAATCACCTCATCAAAGTATCGAATCACAGTCCATCTTCTTCATCGCCTTTATTTAAGTTCAACCGAAGAACAAGAACTGGCTCACAGCCCAATAAGTAACACAGCAGGTTCGTGGCCCAATAATAACCCAACTAGATAGTCCAAAAAAATATTAGTAAATAACCCGGCCCAAGTTTCATGTGTATTTTTCCTGTTAAATGAATTCAAACGTCCAACACGTCTTTCTTTATATTTGCTAATGGTTTGTGGGGCTATTAGTTTAATGGCTGTCGGCCACAAAGAAAAGAAGATATCACGTATTAGCAGCTTCAATGAATATATGTGATTGGTTTTTGAGCATAAAGTAAAATAATACATGTAGCAATTGCAATAATCAAATAGTAACAGATGGGGTTGGTGTTCGATGGGGAGAGAAATAGAAACTGCAGCAGTTACAGCGAAAAGGAAAACAGTAGGAGATCATAATTATGGTGACGGTTGTTTGAAGGTGAAGGTGATGAATATGGTGGTGTTTTGGTTTTTAAAGCTAGATGTGTTAGGATGGTGATGGGTGTTCGATGGACACGTCCCTGATGATGGTTAAATGATGATTCGAAAATAAAGATAGAAGATGTTATTCGAACATATCTATGATCGAGAGTAACCGAAAACAGAAATAAACAAAGAGATATAGTAGCAATAACTGGTGCTGCAGGTATGTGTTATCGATCAATAAGATAGCAAGAACATGGTTGTTCATGGCAGTCATAGCTGCAACTAATGGTGATGGTTTCGATAATAACAGCCAATAGCTAGCCACGAACATATAGCAGTAGTTAGTGGACTGTTGTGGGGTTTTTGGGTATAGTTTGAATAGTACCAGCGAGCAAACTTGCTACTATATCACGAAGGGTTGCAGTGACAAAACAAGGGTTTGGTCTATCTTGCTCAATATAGAACAAAAGTAGAAACAATAGCTATAGTTGCAGCTTGATTATAAAGATTGTGATGACCCAAAAATTTCCGACCAAATTTAAACTTAATCTTTATATGATTTCGACATGATAAGTAATAGTTTACGATTCACGACGATTCACGAACAATAGTTTACGATTAGATGTGTATATATATATATATTATATAACTTGCAAGACTATAACAATGTATTAAATGTTATACTCTTAGTTTAGATGCTTCAATATATATTATTAATATATTTATCTACTTGATAATTAAAACATAATTAAATATATAGTATTTGAAATATATATGTATATATGATTTCTTTACATAATTATTGATTGTATGTACATTGTAATATATTAAAATGTATAAATAATAATTATTTAATAAATGTTATCATATAATATATGATATAATTATTAAATATTACATAACTAATAAATTGTAATATTATTATATTAAATGTAGTTACAAATTATAATTTTTACATTAATTACCATTACCTCCATTATTATTACAATAAATATTAATATTAATGATAATATCAGTATTATTAGTATTATTATATATAATATATATATATATATATATATATATATATATATATATATATATATATATATGAAATTTGATACATGTGATTATTATATATTACTAATATATTTATTATTTTTATTTTATAATCATTATTATTATTATTGTAATCTTATAATTATTATGACCATTATCATTGAAAATCATTATTTTTGTTATTAATATTATTTTTAAATTGTTATTATTTTATTTATCAATATTATTATTATTATTATTATTATTATTATTATTATTATTATTATTATTATTATTATTATTATTAACATCATTATTAACCTTATTAACAATAAATATTATTATCATTGTTATTAATATTATTATTATTAATAATAATACTAATTATATTAATAATTACTAATAAATTAGTAATAATATATAAATCAGATAAAGATGTATTTATTAACTTGTAGTATCAGATTAAGTCATGAATCTGTTTTAAATCAACATCAGGTATATTTTCTTGTCTGCTTGATTTCAAAAGTCGACCTCAATTATCTATACCAAACAAAAATCGATCATGTCATATGTACTGCCCAAATGATTCGATTAACCTCAATATATACTGCTATCTGTTACTACAATTCAGAAAAACAAAAACCAAAAACTTATAAAATTACACCGATATCTCTGTTCTTGACCAAGAACATCAAAAGTTCAATTTCAAATAATTTTTCAAAATTTAATAAAGCATGATTGTTAGTAATCGTGTATGTATACTATCTGTAAAGCTAGAACCCCCAATTTTCTATACCGAATCCAAATTTTGCAGTCAAAATTTTTATCTAAAAAGTCAAACGATCGATTCATGAAGAAATTCGAGTTCGTATTGAGGTTTTTGAATCAATTGATGATTACAATAGTTTCTATGAACGTTTTACAAACTATTTCATGTTATAATCAAAGTTCATTACGTGATCAAAGTGCAAAGATCAAATTTTTTTTTAATATATAGCAGCGACGAGCAGCTCTATTTTCTTTTTATTTTTTTAATTTTTTTATCCAATTAATCACAAATAAATTATCTATGTGCTGGATATTATATCCTAAAATTGTTTTGGTAACTAATAACAAGAAGGAGTTGCTTTGGTTCAACTTAATTTTGATGATGGTGAAGAAGAAGATAGAAAATGAATTTGGGTTAAATAAATATAACTGGGATAATGTTTCAGAAAGGCAGACTTGGAGTAATGGTTAATATGCTTGTGTGTGAGCGGGAGGTCTTGGGTTCGAGCCCGGTTCGGGGCATCTGTTTTTAGAAAAATTTTGGGAGGTAGTTCTCTTATCAAATTTCTTTTTATTATTCTTATTGTGATTATTACTAGTATTATTATTATTATTATTATTATTATTATTATTATTATTATATTATTATTATTATTATTATTATTATTATTATTATTATTATTATTATGATAATTGTTATTACTCCTAATATATTAGAAGAATCCTTATCATTAATCACATTAAGAGTATTTTCATTATTGTTATTATTAGTATAAGTAGTATAATTACAATTAGGATTATTATTATTATTATTATTATTGTTATTACTAATGTTATTATCCTTACTAGTAATATCATTAAGTAGTATTGTTATTAATATTATCATTAATAATAAGATTATTATTATTATTATTATTATTATTATTATTATTATTATTATTATTATTATTATTATTATTATTATTATTATTATTATTATTATTAAGTATTATGTATTTTTATCAAAAATATTATTTTCATTATCCTTATTATTAAACTTTTCGTTTCATTTAAAAACTACTGTTATTATCATTATTATTAAGACTAGTATTAGCATTAAGCATTATTTGTATTATTATTATCTTTAAATTTAAATATGAAGATATTAGAATATTAGGAAGAGTGTTAGGAAATAAAAATATTATAAATAAGTTATGAATTAAGTATAATATAATTAAGATTAAGTAAAGATCATGATTTAAAAAGTATTGTTGTAAACATTAATTCAAAACTTCAAATATGAAAATATATTTGATATAAATAATATTAAGTAATATATAAATTTATGGATTTAAAACTATGGATAAGATTATGATTTAAGTAAGTTATTAATTATTATTATCATTATCATCAATATTATTACTAACACTATCATTAATAAAAATTAGTATTTATCATTATCATTATTATCATTTTTATTATTACTAGTATCATTACTATTATTAAAATAACTATTAATTTTATAAAACCATATCTAATACATATAACCTAACTCTATTATTATATTAATTAGTTACTCAAGATATATAAAATAAGAATATTTAAGTTATTAATGGAACACTAAATTTATTAAAATAACAGTTATATCACTAATAATAATATATATATTTGTTCGACTATAAGTAGATGTTTTAATATATATACAAATGATATAGGTTCGTGAATTCGAGGCCAACCCTGCATTGTTCAGTTTCGTCATATGTATTTTTACTACAAAATACAGTATCGTGAGTTTCATTTGCTCCCTTTTTAAATGCTTTTGCAATATATATTTTTGGGACTGAGAATACATGCGCTGCTTTTATAAATGTTTTACGAAATAGACACAAGTAATCGAAACTACATTCTATGGTTGGATTATCGAATCGAATATGCCCCTTTTTAGCTTGGTAGCCTAAGAATTAGGGAAATGGCCCCTAATTGACGCGAATCCTAAAGATAGATCTATGGATCTTGACACGTCCCATTCTGGTTACAAATGCTTTAGTACTTCGATTATCATATCCGATGAGAGTCCCGAAATGATGGGGATATTCTATATGCATCCTGTTAGTTCGATTATTAAGCGTTCACCATATGAATGATTTTTAATTCTCGGGTTACACGTATTATTTTGTACTCGAGTTACATGTACAATTAAATATCTGAAAATCTTGTGGTCTATTAAAATGATGGAAATGAATGATTATGATAAACCTATGAACTCACCAACCTTTTGATTGACACTTATAAGCATGTTTATTCTCAGGTACGAAAGAAATCTTCCGCTGTGCATTTGCTCATTTTAAGGATATTACATGGAGTCGTTCATGGCATATTGATAATGCTAAAAACGGACATATATTTCATAGCATTATCCCTCAAGAAAGACAAGCTTTTAGTTGCAATTGTTCTATTTACAAGTGATATTCATTTAAATAATAAAAGGTGAAGACAAAAGACAGATTCGACGAATTAAAGACGCAAATGACCAAAACGCTAAAAAGTACAAAGTACAATCCAAGTGGTTCAATTTATTGATAAGAAACGTCTAAAATTTACAAGAGTACGAGCCGCAAAACGCAAAGTACAAGATATTAAATAGTACGAAAGGACGTTTGAAAATCCAGAACCGGGACCAGAGTCAACTCTCAACGCGCGACGTAATGGAGCTAAAATGACAAGTCAACTATGCATATAAATAAAATATAATATATTTATATATATATATATATATATATATATATATATATATATATATATATATATATATATATATATATATATATATAATTATATAAAATTATATATATTAAATATATATATATATTTAATAAGTGTCGGCAAGCTTGCAAACAAAAGTACCCGAGCTGTAAAAGAAGGCCATGCGATCGCATGGCCAGGAAGACCAAAATCCATGCAATCGCATGGAGTCCTGTAGCTGCCCACATTCTATAAATTGCACTAATTCTGGCTGAGTTTATGGCATCTTTTTCTAATCTCTCTCTCATAAATATATATATATATATATATATATATATATATATATATATATATATATATATATATATATATATATATATATATATATATATATATATATATATATATATATTTATATTTATATTTATAATTTTAATTTAAGATTAATAATAATAAGGTTATGTTAGCGAATGTTTTAAGTTTGTAAATCGAAATTCTGTCCGTGTAACGATACGCTATTAATACTCATTGTAAGTTATATTCAACTTTTTTAAATTAATGTCTCGTAGCTAAGTTATTATTATGCTTATTTAAATCGAAGTAATCGTGATGTTGGGCTAAAATATTAAAGACGGGGTAATTGGGCTTTGTACCATAATTGGGGTTTGGACAAAAAAACTGACACTTGTAGAAATTAGACTATGGACTATTAATGGGTTTTGTATTTGTTTAACTGAATGATAATTCGTTAATTTAATATAGAGATTTACAATTTGACATATCTATAAATAACCATATACACTCGATCGAACACGATGGGCGGGATATTTATAAATACTAATAATCGTTCATTTAACCGGACACGGGAATGGATTAATAGTCAATAGACTCATTAAAACAGGGGTGGATTATGTACAAGGACACTTGGCGTAATTGTTAACAAAGTATTAAAACCTTGGGTTACACGCAGTCGATATCCTGGTGTAATTATTAAACAAAGTATTAAGACCTTGTTATAGTTTAAGTCCCCAATTAGTTGAAATATTTGACTTCGGATATAAGGATAATTTGACGAGGACACTCGCACTTTATATTTATGACTGATGGGCTGTTATGGACAAAAACCAGATGGACATATCGAATAATCCAGGAAAAGGACAATTAACCCATGGTAATAAATTAAAATCAACACGTCAAACATCATGATTACGAAAGTTTAAATAAGCATAATTCCTTTATTTTATATCTTATCGCACTTTTAGTTATCGTACTTTTTAATTATCGCAATTTTATTTATCGTCATTTTATTTATCGCACTTTAAATTATCTCACTTTTATTTATCGTTATTTACTTTACGCTTTAAATTAAGTTGTATTTATTTTTAATATTTTACATTAGGTTTTAATTGTGACTTAAGACATAAAATTGACAAACCGGTCATTAAACGGTAAAAACCCCCTTTTATAATAATAATAATAATATTATTTATATATATATATATATATATATATGTGTGTGTGTGTGTGTGTATATATATATATATATATAGTTTTAAAAATATAGTGTTAAACTTGGCTACTTCCCTGTGGAACGAACCGAACTTACTAAAAACTACACCACTGTACGATTAGGTACACTGCCTATAAGTGTTGTAGCAAGGTTTAGGTATATTCCATTCAATAAATAAATAAATAACTTGTGTAAAATTGTATCGTATTTAATAGTATTTCGTAGTAAAAATATAACTATTTCGTATACACCTCGCATAACATCAAGTATTTTTGGCGCCGCTGCCGGGGAAAATCAACAACGCCGAAGCGAAACGCTATATATAAAAAAAATATATATTAGATTTTAAGATATTTTTGTAAAAATATAATATTTCTCATTTTTTAAAAACATTTTGTTAAAAATACAAAAATATAAAAAGAAAAAAAATATATATATTTTTAAGAGTTTGTTTAAAATATATAAAATTATAAAGTATTTCTATTTTTTATTTTAGTTTTTAAAGTATAAGTTTTTATTTATTTTATATAAATATTTTATAAGTTAAAAACAGAAAAAAAAGAAAAATAAATAAATAAATAAATAAATAAATAAATATATATATATATATATATATATATATATATATATATATATATATATATATATATATATTACTATATTTTTACTTTTTAAAATTAAAAAGTTTGTATTTTTTTTAGTTACAAAAAAAAAACTAATAAGTAATTTTTAAAATATAATTTTTATTTAAATTATATTTTATATAAATTAAAAGAGTTTGAAATCAAATAAGTAGAAAAAGTAAAAAATAAAAATAAAAAAATAAAACTGAGCCTGCATTTTTTTTACCTGCATTTAAACTGAATCCACAGCCCATGCGATCGTATGCCTTCAGTGTAGAAAATCCATGCGACCGCATGGCTCTATCTGACACGCCAGGTTTGAACATCGTACAGCATTAATTACGGAGTATTATTAATTATTATTATTAATTAACCCTAATTAGGGTTTAATTAATTAATTAGTTTTTAATATTAGTTTTAGTTTTATTATTTAATTTATAATATTAAGTTTTAATTAGTTTTATTAATATATAAATTAATACTTTTATAAAATAATAATATAAAAATAATATTTTTGTAAAATTGTATTTTTATAACTTTAAGCCTGTTTTTATATTTTGTATATTTTTAACCGTTTATTCGTAATATTTTTATTTTTATCGTTCGTAACTAGTTTTAAACTTACTATTTTGCCATAGTAGCTCTAGATTTTTAGGCTTTGCCATAAAATCCCTTAAGTGCTTTTCCTTTAGACTAAGATTTAGGTGCTTTAGAATTTTGCGACGCCGTTTTAAGATTTTAGTACTTTTTAAGTTATTGCCTTTTTGGTTATAGAATTCCTTTTAAGCTTTAATACCTTTAGACGTAAGTTTTAATTTTTAGTTTTAAGAATTCTAAGTTTCGACGCTTATTTTCTTATTTTTATTTTTCGACTGTTTGTTTTTCGACATTTTTTTTTCGACCTTTTATTTTTCGACGTTTTACGACGCACTCTTTTTCTTTCTTATTTCTCGACGCTCTAGTTTTTAGGACATAGATTTTATTTTCTTTAAATTTCGACGAAAAAAGAAAAATTATTTCAAGCGGTTAAATTGATAGACATCCAAAATTTTCTGGTTCGTAGTAATAGTTAGATTTGTTAGTGGCGAGTTGTGGGCTTCCGATTGAAAGGGTCCTGGCTACCTGCTGCATCTATTGGCTATTCGAAACGTGGGCAAAATCAGAAAAGTCTATTAATTTGATAACTTATATAATTTTTATTTTTATAACTAATAGGATATTCAGTGAATGCACCAAGCAAAACGTTCACCACCTGTAACTCGATCAACACATCTAGCCAACATTGTCGCCGTTGATTTTTCTTTAGAATCATCATCAAGTCGACCAAGTACTCCAATTCAAATTTCCAATAATCCATTTTTTAAACCCGACCTCACAATTGAAAATCCGGAGGATATTCAGGGATAATTCAGAGATCCTGAACCACTAATCATTCCTCCTGAACCACAAATTACTCATCCAGAGATTGTCGAGAAAGAAACCATTAAGTCAGAATCCTCTAGTGATTCAGATTCAACAAATTCAATCATGGAAAATCTGGAACCTTTAAGTATGGAAGACCGAATGAGGGCTAAACGCACTGGCCAAGGTCATGCAATTACTCAACCAGACATTAATGCACCAGATTATGAAATCAAAGGACAAATCCTACACATGGTAACTAATCAATGTCAATTTAGTGGTGCACCGAAGGAAGATCCAAATGAACATCTTCGTACCTTTAATAGGACCTGTACTCTATTCAAAATTAGAGAAGTGGAGGATGAACAGATCCATCTCATTTTATTTCCCTGGACTTTAAATGGAGAAGCCAAAGATTGGTTAGAATCGTTACCTGAAGGGGCGATTGATACATGGGATGTATTAGTTGAAAAATTTCTTAAACAATTCTTTCCGGCATCTAAAGCCGTGAGACTTCAAGGAGAAATTGTTACGTTCACGCAGAAGCCAAATGAAACTCTATATGAGGCGTGGACAAGATTTGGAAAGTTATTGATTGATACATGGGATGTATTAGTTGAAAATTTTCTTAAACAATTCTTTCCGGCATCTAAAGCCGTGAGACTTCAAGGAGAAATTGTTACGTTCACGCAGAAGCCAAATGAAACTCTATATGAGGCGTGGACAAGATTTGGAAAGTTATTGAGAGGATGTCCTCAACATGGTTTAGACACTTATCAAATAGTACAAATATTCTACCAAGGATGCGACATCACTACAAGAAAAGACATCAATATAGCAGCTGGTGGTTCCATTATGAAGAAAACCGCAACTGAAGCTTACAAAATTATTGATAACACTGCTTCCCACTCACATGAGTGGCATCAAGAAAAAGACATCGTTAGATCATCCAAAGCAGCTAGAGCCGATTCTAGTCATGACTTTGATTCCATTTCTGCAAAGATAGATGCTGTCGAGAGACGAATGGAAAAGATGACTAAAGATATTCACTCAATACGAATTAGTTGTGAGTAGTGTGGAGGACCACATTTGACAAAAGATTATCTCAGTATTGAACAAACAACAGATCAACGAGAGAATGTTTCATATATAAACCAAAGGACTGGAAATAATTATCAAAATAATTATCAACCGCAAAGACCAATCTACAATCAAAACCAGAATTATAACCAAAATGTTCCATACAATAACCAACAAGGTCCTAGCAATCAACAAGTATACAATAATACTTACAACCAGCAGAGACCTATTTTTCCAATTAAACCACCACAAACCGATGATAAAAAGACAAATTTAGAAGACATGATATCGAAGCTAGTTGAATCTCAAACTCAATTTTTCACATCTCAGAAACAAACCAGTGAACAAAATTACCAAGCATTTAGAAATCAACAAGCTTCTATTCAAAATCTGGAACAAGAAGTGAGCAACCTAGCAAGGTTAATAGGTGAAAGAAAATCGGGAAGTCTACCTAGCGATACAAATGCTAACCCCCGGAATGAAACAGCTAAAGCCATTATCACGAGAAGTGGTATTACACTTAAACCACCTGAAATACCTGTAATTTCTAATGACTCTATTCCTACTCCACAAGAACCACAACCTGAGCAAGAAAAGGAAAAAGAACCGGTAGTTGAAAAGGTTAATAAAGATAACACAGTTAAGGCTAAACCTTATGTTAAACAATACCAACCACCGCTTCCGTACCCGAGTAAAATGAGAAAAGAAAGACTTGAAGCCGAGCAATCCAAATTCTTGGATATGTTTAAACAAATAAATGTAAATCTTCCTTTCATTGATGTGATTTCAGGAATGCCTAGATATGCTAAATTCTTGAAAGATCTAATCACAAATAGAAAGAAAATGGAAGAACTCTCTGATGTTACAATGAATGCTAATTGTTCTGCAGTGCTATTGAATAAACTACCAGAAAAACTCTCAGATCCAGGAAGTTTCACAATTCCATGTTTGCTGGGTAGTCTTAGTTCAATAGAAGCATTGGCAGACTTAGGTGCTAGTATAAATTTAATGTCGTATTCATTATACGCTAAACTAGACCTCGGAGAATTGAAATCAACACGAATAAGCATACAACTAGCCGATCGATCAGTAAAGTATCCTAGAGGGATAATGGAGAACATGCTAGTTAAAGTTGGTACTTTAGTATTTCTAGTAGATTTTGTTATTCTGGACATGGAAGAAGATTGTCGAGTTCCTCTTATATTAGGAAGACCATTCTTAAACACGGCTAAAGCAATAATAGACGTGTTTGGTAAGAAATTTACCCTAAGTATAGAGGACGAGAGTGTTACCTTTTCTGTTGATAGAGCCATGCAACAACCGCAATCTGCAGATGATACGTGTTATTATATTCAAACTATAGATTCACATGCAGAATTATTAGAAGAATTTCCAGAATTAAAAGGAACAGGAGAATCTTCTTTAGGAGAAGGAACTGAACCAATTGATGAAGCTGAAATGTTAGCCGCACTCATGGCTAATGGATATGAACCAACAACAGAAGAAATTCAAATGCTAAAAGAAGAAGACAGATATCGATACAAATAATCGATAGAAGAACCACCGACATTAGACTTAAAGCCACTTCCAAACCATTTGGAATATGCTTATTTACATGGTGAATCTAAATTACCTGTAATAATATCGTCTTCTCTTACAGAAAATGAAAAATCTCAACTCATTTCTGTGCTAAAAGCTCATAAACCAGCTATTGCATGAAAAATTCATGACATTAAAGGCATAAGTCCTTCGTATTGCACACATAAAATCCTTATGGAAGAAGGTCATAAAACCTATGTGCAACGCCAACGAAGACTAAATCCAAATATGCAAGATATTGTTAAGAAAGAAATTATTAAACTGCTAGATGCAGGTTTAATTTATCCAATCTCTGATAGTCCATGGGTAAGCCCAGTTCAATGCGTGCCTAAGAAGGGTGGCATGACTGTCATCACAAATGAAAAAAATTAGCTTATTCCTACTAGGACTGTAACAGGATGGCGAGTTTGTATTGATTATAGAAAATTAAATGACGCCACCAGAAAAGATCACTTTCCCTTACCTTTCATTGATCAAATGTTGGAAAGATTAGCCGAAAATAGTTACTATTGTTTTCTTGACGGTTTTTTCGAATACTTTCAAATTCCAATCGCACCCGAGGGCCAAGAGAAAACCACATTCACGTGCCCTTATGGTACTTTTGCTTACAAATGCATGCCATTTAGACTTTGCAACGCCCCTGCAAACTTTCAAAGGTGCATGATGGCGATTTTTCACGACATGATAGAAGAATGCATGGAAGTTTTCATGGATGACTTCTCAGTCTTCGGTGATACTTTTGAAACATGTCTAGTTAATCTTGAACGAATGCTTATTAGATGCGAACAATCAAATCTAGTTCTTAATTGGGAGAAATGCCATTTCATGGTTAGAGAAGGCATCGTTCTTGGTCATAAAATTTCAAATGAAGGAATTGAAGTGGATAGAGCTAAAGTAGATGTAATTGCTAAACTTCCACATCCCACTAATGTTAGAGGAGTTAGGAGTTTTCTAGGGTATGCCAGTTTTTACCGACGTTTCATAAAAGACTTTTCTAAAATTGCCACTCCTATGAATAAATTCCTAGAAAAGGATGCTCCATTCATCTTTTCAGATGAATGCATCAAATCTTTTAATATTCTTAAAGAAAAACTCACTAATGCTCCGATCATAATAACTCCAAATTGGAATCTACTATTTGAACTCATGTGCGATGCAAGTGATTTTGCAATGGGAGCCGTTTTAGGACAAAGGATTGAAAAATAGTTTTAACCTATTTATTACGCTAGTAAGACGTTACAAGGAGCACAAACGAATTACACAACTACTGAAAAAGAACTCCTTGCTATTGTCTTTGCTTTTGACAAATTTCATTCATATCTCGTTCTAGCTAAAACGGTGGTCTATACCGAACATTCTGCTCTTAGATATCTATTTTCAAAACAAGATGCTAAACCAAGATTAATCCGTTGGATCTTACTCTTACAAGAGTTTGATATTGAAATCCGAGACAAAAAGGGAGCAGAAAATCTCGCAGCTGATCATCTTTCTCGCCTTGGAAATCCTGAATTAGAAGTTCTAAATGAATCGGCCATACAAGACAACTTTCCTGATGAATATCTTTTGAAGATAGATTATAATGAAATTTCATGGTTTACAGACTATGCAAACTACTTAGTATGTGGATTCCTTGAAAAGGGTTGTCGTACCAAAAACGAAAGAAATTCTTTAGTGATATAAAACACTATTTCTGGGAAGATCCACATTTGTTTAAAAGTTATCCCGATGGAATAATACGTTGATGTGTATTCGGGGATGAAGCCAGTCAAATCTTAAACCATTGTCACACAGGACCAATAGGAGGGCATTATGGGCCTCAGCTCACAGCAAGAAAAGTCTACGATGCTGGATTCTATTGGCCTACAATTTTCAAAGACGCACACCTTCTTTGCAAATTCTGTGATGCTTGTCAAAGGGCCGGAAAAATAAGTCAACGTGATGAAATGCCACAAAATGTCATTCAAGTATGTGAAGTATTTGACGTTTGGGGTATTAACTTTATGGGTCCGTTTCCAAAATCTCATAATAATCTCTACATTCTCGTTGCCATTGAATATGTATCTAAATGGGCGGAAGCACAAGCTCTCCCAACTAACGATGCACGAGTTGTAGTCAACTTCTTAAAACGTCTTTTTGCTAGGTTCGGAACACCAAAAGCTTTAATAAGTGATCGGGGTACTCATTTTTGTAATAATCAACTTGAGAAAGTTCTCAAAAGATATGGAGTAACTCATAAAATCTCAACCTCTTATCATCCACAAACAAGTGGACAAGTTGAAAATACCAACCGAGCATTAAAATGTATTCTAGAGAAAACCGTAGGATCAAATCCGAAGAAATGGTCCATGAAATTGGAGGATGCACTCTGGGCTTTTAGAACAGCCTACAAATCTCCAATTGGAACCACACATTTTAAACTCGTTTATGAAAAAGCATGTCACCTTCCAGTAGAAATTGAGCACAAAGCATTTTAGGCTTTGAAGACATGTAATCTTGATTTACATGAAGCTGGACGTCTACAGTTAAGTCAACTAAACGAATTAGAAGAATTAAGACATGAAGCATATGAAAATTCATTAATCTATAAAGAAAGAATGAAGAAATGGCATGATAAAAGAATCAGAAGTTCAAAAGAATTTAAAGAAGGAGACAGAGTTCTTCTTTTCAATTCATGATTCAAGCTATTTCCTGGAAAATTGAAATCAAGATGGTGTGGACCATTCATAGTCAAAAGAGTTTTCCCATATGGAACAATAGAGTTAATAAATTCAAATGGGGTTGAATTTAAAGTAAATGGTCACAGAGTTAAACATTACATAGATAATACAATGGAAGTTGAAGATGAAGTTAATCACAATTTCGATACCACAGCTAACTAAGTATGGGAAGATTTGAATCTTTTAGGGTAATATGTATTTCTGTTAGAGTTAGATATTCTGTTTTCGTATAGTTCTCGAGAATGGAATCCGCATGGTCTTTCCCTAGCAGACCCTAAAGAACTAGTCTTCTCCCTCCATTCTGAATTTTTATTTCTTTTAGGTTTTATTAGATGAAGAATTCCTTTGATCTGAACCATGGTCTACTACTACACGCTATGGTTACTAAACGTAATAATAACATCTTCCCGAGTGAACTGGTATCATTCATAAGAGGCAAAATGGACGAAGTATGGAAAGAACTCAGGAAAGATCATCATAAGACACATTTTGGTAAAGGAAGATCAAAATCCGCAACAAAAAGAAGAGCACGACACCTTGAAAGATGTCATAAATGCGGAAAATGGTCACACGAAGGTAAATGTTCGAACAATCAAACATATTCAAATACCAAATTTGTTACTCTATGCAGAGAAGGACCGTTCATATGTTTAGAAGAAAAGTTATTGAAGAATCGAGGTTACGCTTATGTAGCTATGGAAAACCAAATCACACGACTTTCCTATGAGTCGGCTAAAGCAGGTCTCTGAGAATTCTTTCTCACAGGTAAGTATGTACAGTTTTTATTTGTTTTTATTTATTGCTTTTAACCTTTTGATAATAAACGCTGAATCGTTCGCTATAAAGTATTAAATTGATATTCAATAAAATTAGGTATGCGAAACTGAAATTATTGATATCATACAAAAAATTAATTACATCACTGCGAAATTTACCGTTTATTCTTAAGGTATAAATATCGTTAATCAATCAATCCAAAATATTTCAGAAATTCGTCAGGAGTAAAACTAGGTAAAATAGCCGAAATTACTTTACCCAAAAGAGGGGCGTATATTTTTGTTAATATTTGATTGATTAAAGTGTGATAAAAGATCAAAAGGATTTTTAATTTTAATTTTTACCTTGTTTTTAAAATTACTTTATAAATATTAAATTATTAATGTAAATTTTTAAAATCAATATATTTAAGTTTTTAAATATTTTAAAAATTAATATTTTTAATATAAGTTTGTAAAATTAATGTATTAAAATATTAATGATATTTATATGAATTTTTAATTTTATGCATTTTAAATTTAAGTTTGGTGTGAATTAAAAAAACAAAAATTTACTTTATTTCGTTAAGCTAAAAATTTGATATTTAAAATTCGTCGTAAGTTGAAAACTAGGTGGTTGAACCGAAATTGCTTTACCCGAGGGCGGGACGAGAAATTTTATTATCATTATTTTTAATCTTATTGAATTAAAGTATGCCAAAAACATTAAAAAAAACCTTTAAAAAAAGGAATCGGACCCCATGCGATCGCATGGGGTTTCCTCTACAAACTCATGCGGTCGCATGACCACAAAAAACTGGACAGAAACAAAAGCTCATCGAGCTGGTTCTCTGTCTTCACAAACACACACATACGCAAATGAAAACTCTCCCAAACACCCTCAAATTTCACCAATTATTCATCAAAATCAACCAAATTTCTTGTAATAATCCGCTTTAATCATGAAATTGTTCAGAAGTTTTTCAAAGAAGGTAAAGATTTCACCCCTAAAACTCTTTAAATTTAAATTATAGTGTTCATGAGCTAATTTTTACCTAATTTGATTTTGTTAATTTCTAGTGTAATTAGAGTTAAATTGTTAGTATATTATGCATGTATAACCTAGATTGATGCAATTTAACATGATTTGAAGCCAAAAACTTCAAAAAATTTAGAAATCTAGGGTTTGTGTTCTTGAGCAATTTGGGGCTTTTTGATATAAACAGGTTATGGCCGATTTTTGTCATGAATTATTGCTAAATTAAGTAGTGTAACATGTTTAGGTAAATAAATGATCCAAACTTTGATCCTAAACATGATTTTTGCGAATTAAAGTGGACTTTTTAAGTCTAAAATTCATGAACTTGATTAAATTGATGTAAATGCCATTTGAAACTTGTTTAATTGCTAGTAATGGTTATTTTAACATGTTATTTGAGTTAAATGCTTATGAACTTTGTAAACATTTTCATATATGCTTATTTGAAAAAGTGTAGAATTGATAAAAATATAAAAATGAGTATGAGTTTAATATGGATTAAACATGTTATTGTAATTGTTTTAATTTGTTATTTTGCTAACACTAATGCATATTTGGATGCACAAATTATGTGTTTAATGGGTTTTGCAGAGAAATGCCGATACTGATGGTGCATCATCATCATCTAGGCAACCTGCTCCGGAACCACAGCCAGAGATGCAATATCACGAACCGGAGCAATAACAGGAACAACAACAACAACCTGATCAACACGTACCATACTATGAACCGGACCCACAATTTTTTATTGCCTATGTAGTATTTCCCGCTCACCAAATAGTAGAACACCCAACAATTCATGAAGAACAGTTGCATCCCAATTTGAGATTTGATCGAAGATGGAGAGATTACCCGACGTACCAAAGTAACAAATATAAATTGGTAACGAAAAATGTGGAAGTATCGAGGGTAATCGATTGGGAGCCTTTGGAAATGGTCCACCTAGCTAGCCCAGTTAGGCAGCATCTAATTCAAAGGTATGGCAGCTCTTCTTTTCCCGATTGGGAAAGTTTATTTATAACTCATAGGCCTGTATATAAAGAGTGGTGTGTTGAGCTTATGATTTCTATAGCTTTTAATAAGGATGTAGATAGGTTAGACGATAAGAGTTTTCTTAGATTTTTACTTGGCCATAGGATGTACAGGATGTCCATGCTGGACATGGCTCGGGCTTTACAGATTTACACTCCTACTGAATTACTACTACCTGATTGTACAAATTTGATTTATCATGGTGAATGGGTAGATAGGAATTTTGACGCTGGCGCCGTCTGGAGGCGTATGTCAAATTATAATATTTTTACGCGGGGAGGAAGACACTCCTATTTAGATATTAATAAAGCAGAGTTTCGTATTATACATAGATTTTTAGCTAATTCGATTACACAAAGAGGTAACAACAAGGAGAAAATGACCTTACACGATTTATTTTACCTTAAGTGTATTCGAAACACTAGAAGCTTTGTTAATATCCCCTACTGTGTTGGTTTTAATTTGTCCAAAATGGTGGAAGGTATACAGGACGGGAGAATAATAGGATGAGGTATTTTTGTTACTCTCATTGGAGAGTATTTAGGCGTAGATAGGGATCAAGGGGGTCCACTGATGGTGTGCAGGGAACAGGATGAGACTTTAGGATTGTGGGTCTATCAAGGTGCAAAGGTAATAAAGAGCAGACGCAATCAGGCAGTACCATATCAGGGCTCTCATCCACATGTAGAGAGAGGTTCAGATGAGGAAATGGAGGAAGCGGATGACATTAGAGATGTCATTAGGGAGGTTGTTACTGACGTTCACCAGCATATAGATGAGGTAGAAATGACAAACGAGGCTAGACATAGTCGGTACGAGCAGTGGCACGCCGAGAATGTGTACGAGCATTCCAGGAAATGACAGCATGATAAATGGCACTATCATCAGCATCAGATCATGAGCCAGCTATCATCTTAGGTACCAAATAACTACGTACCAACCCGACCTGCTTACTATCCACCACACCAGCCTGATATGCGACCACCATTTACTCTCTACGAACTCAACCAAGCCTATCAGTACACCTATAACCAACCGTGAAACCTGACTGACGACATGAACTGGAACCCCTATCCAGATTGATACAGTTCCCGTTGGTGATTTTTATCTTTTATTATTTTTATTTACTTATGTTTAAAACATATAATATTGTGATACTTTTATGTAATTTTTAATATTTTTTATTTTGTTACTAATATTTCGTATTTATAATTGGAAAGTGGGATGTTAAGTCTCATTTCAAATTACCATGCAAGTTATTATTTGTATGTATGTATATTGTCAATTGTACACAACAGGGTAAAACAGCGAACTTTCAAAGACTGGCATTAAGTTCAGCAAAAGCTACTAATTTTGACGACAAAATGAAAAACAAATGTGATGTAACAACTGCAGGAATGAACAAATAATGTGCACCATTTATCATTCAACATAAACAACAATATGTTTGAAAACTTTGGTAAAATTTAATCATTTTTATACGCTAATCACCCTCAATAATTTAAATTGTTACTGATTTCTTGCAAATGAGGGCATTGCAAGATCTTAAGTGTGGGAATGGGTTAAATTCTTTTAGATTTTTAAAATTTTAATTTAAACACTTGGTTACCATTAAAAATGCTAGTAATGCAGTAGTTGTATTAGAATCTAGTGCTCTCTGATAATAAAGAACAGCCCTAGTCTTATATACTGACTACCCAATTCTAGTAAAAATTTTCAACTAAATGAACTCAAAATTATGTTTATACATATTTATGAACGATAAAACTAGGTGTTAACACCGAAATTATTGTTACCTCGTAAAGGACATAAATTGAGAAACAACCCAAAATGTTAGAATTCATTTAAAATGGAATCGAGGAAAATAAAAAGGCAAAGAAAGGAAAATAAAAGCCAAGTGTGGAAAAAACTTACCAAGTTATTTAGAACATATGTCACATATTTTTGTACAAATAATTGAAGATACTTTTGTTTTGGACGATATTAATCAGTTTTACCCAGTTTATTTAATATAAAAGAAATTTAAAAGAAAGTAAAGTCTTCCGAGAGAAAAATACACGCGCTTCTTGATTTAGGTCAGGAAGTTGTCGTCCAGACCAGTTGTAGAGTCTACGAAAAATCTTGAAAAGTTTTCTCGATAATAACCTGGAAATCACGGATCTCAGCATCAAACAGGGTCGCCAAGTGGTCAGACTTATCCTAACCATGAGAGGATCTATCTCGTACAATTGGGGGGCACTGTGCAAATTAGCTTATAAGACTAATGAATTAGATCCCCAGAAAGGATAATCTCCTTAAAGATCAAAAAATCAGCTTTTAAGCCTGATATTACTCAATCCTTGAGATTGACCTTAAAGATTGAGAATTCAAACTCATGGAATTCGATGATATCTAAACTCGAGCTTGAACGAGAAAATATTTTGATCAAATTACAAACCGATTTGTTTTCTGAAAACCCTATTTTCTATGCGTTCATTACCATTGAACGTAAAATCCTAAGAATTCACCGGAATTCATTAGGTCACCTGAACCAAATCGGGTGTCAACCGTAAGAACGGTGGTTGCATAGCATGGTCGAAGACAGGACCTTGTGCCAGACCAAAAAAACTATACGGTGATTTTTACTATTGCTCCTACAAAGGATAGTAATTGCATCCTACACATTATAGACCATAATCAAAAGCAAGTCACGGAACATTGCCTCAACAGTTGCTTCTTCAACGCTTTCCTTTACAACCGGATGGTAGTTTACCGAAAGGTAATATACGGAGCAAGTATACTGGACGTGTTGCTTTCCTAATACAAGGTTAGCAAGTGGGTGACACAGAACCATAAGTTTTGAGATAAAATTTTCAAATCTGAAACCCACAAAACCCACAAAAACAATTTACAAACACCGGTGAAGGGTTATTTCAGAAAACTTATCTAGGGTAAAAGCTAGATTGAATTTTCAAAAGATCAAATGTTTTCATAAAGAAGCAATTTCCTAAAGGATCTAAATTTTCATAGTCATGTGGGACTGTAAACCACATCGTTACTACCATTGTTCATACCGTCGTATTAAAATCACTGATGTACAAAGTGTGAAGAATAAAGAAGTGATTCTAGTAAAGTTATACTCAAGTTCTATATTGCTTGACTACAAGCAACGCTCAAGTGTGAGAATATTTGATAATGCTAAAAACGAACATATATTTCATAGCATTATCCCTCAAAAAAGACAAGCTTTTAGTTGCAATTGTTCTATTTACAAGTGATATTCGTTTAAATAATAAAAGGTGAAGACAAAAGACAGATTCGACGAATTGAAGACGCAAATGGCCAAAACGCTAAAAAGTACAAAGTACAATCCAAGTGGTTCAATTTATTGATAAGAAACGTCTAAAATTTACAAGAGTACGAGCCGCAAAACGTAAAGTACAAGATATTAAATAGTACGAAAGGACGTTTGAAAATCCGGAACCGAAACCAGAGTCAACTCTCAACACGCGATGCAACGGAGCTAAAATGACAAGTCAACTATGCATATAAATAAAATATAATATATATATATATATATATATATATATATATATATATATATATATATATATATATATATATATAATTATATAAAATTATATATATCATATATATATATATTTAATAAGTGTCGGCAAGCTTACAAACAAAAGTACCTGAGCTGTAAAAGAAGGCCATGCGATCGTATGGCCAGGAAGACCAAAATCCATGCGATCACATAGAGTCCTGTAGCTGCCCACATTCTATAAATTGCACGGATTCTGGCCGAGTTTATGGCATCTTTTTCTAATCTCTCTCTCACAAATATATATATATATATATATATATATATATATATATATATATATATATATATATATATATATATTTTATATTTATAATTTTAATTTTAATTTAAGATTAATAATAATAAGGTTATGTTAGCGAATGTTTTAAGTTTGTAAATCGAAATTCTGTCCGTGTAACGCTACGCTATTAATACTCATTGTAAGTTATATTCAACTTTTTTAAATTAATGTCTCGTAGCTAAGTTATTATTATGTTATTTAAATCGAAGTAATCGTGATGTTGGGCTAAAATATTAAAGACGGGGTAATTGGGCTTTGTACCATAATTGGGGTTTGGACAAAAAAAATGACACTTGTAGAAATTGGATTATGGACTATTAATGGGCTTTATATTTGTTTAACTGAATGATAATTCGTTAATTTAATATAGAGATTTACAATTTGACGTATCTATAAATAACCATATACACTCGATCGGACACGATGAGCGGGATATTTATAAATACTAATAATCGTTCATTTAACCGGACACGGGAATGGATTAATAGTCAATAGACTCATTAAAACAGGGGCGGATTATGTACAAGGACACTTGGCATAATTGTTAACAAAGTATTAAAACCTTGGGTTACACGCAGTCGATATCCTGGTGTAATTATTAAACAAAGTATTAAGACCTTGTTACAGTTTAAGTCCCCAATTAGTTGGAATATTTGACTTCAGATATAAGGATAATTTGACGAGGACACTCACACTTTATATTTATGACTGATGGACTGTTATGGATCAAAACCATATGGACATATCGAATAATCCAGGACAAAGGACAATTAACCCATGGTAATAAATTAAAATCAACACGTCAAACATCATGATTACGGAAGTTTAAATAAGCATAATTCCTTTATTTTATATCTTATCGCACTTTTAATTATCGTACTTTTTAATTATTGCAATTTTATTTATCGTCATTTTATTTATTGCAATTTTATTTATCGTCATTTTATTTATCGCACTTTTATTTATCGTTATTTACTTTACGCTTTAAATTAAGTTGTATTTATTTTTAATATTTTACATTAGGTTTTAATTGTGACTTAAGACATAAAATCGGCAACTCGGTAATTAAACGGTAAAAACCCCCTTTTATAATAATAATAATATTATTATATATATATATATATATATATATATATATATATATATATATATATATATATATATATACAAATATAGTTTTAAGAATATATCGTTAAACTTGGCTAGTTTCCTGTGGAACGAACCGGACTTACTAAAAACTACACTACTATACGATTAGGTACACTGACTATAAGTGTTGTAGCAAGGTTTAGGTATATTCCATCAATAAATAAATAAATAATTTGTGTAAAATTGTATCGTATTTAATAGTATTTCGTAGTAAAAATATAACTATTTTGTATACACCTCGCATAACATCACATATTTAGGACAGTACCTCACAATGGGACCAAATGTTGATGACTTCGTCCAGATGGATTAGGATGGGTCGTTACAATTGGTATCAGAGCGGTAGTCTTAGCGAACCAGGTCTTGCATTAGTATGTCTAACTGATAGTTGTTTAGATGCATTAGTGAGTCTAGACTTCGACCGTGTCTGCATGTCAAAAGTTTAGCTTATCATTTCATGTTGAAAATTATTTACTTATCATCCTTAAAGTCTAGACACATCTTATTGCAGTTACTACATTGATAGTGTATAGACAAATTCATATCATAGCGTATCTATTACTGTAAACTTTGCCTGACAGTTCCAAAGAATCCTCCGTAACTTATGAGATTTTGGAATATCAATCTAAGTCCTATAATCTATTTCATATTGAAAATCGATTCCCTGATCGTATAAGATGGATCCCTCAACCAGTTCGAGTCCCTCGGATTCCGATAAGCTATTTCGATAGTTATTCCGACCGCCATTCCGATATGGATATTCACCTAAGCTCCGAAAGCAGTGTAACCAGAATGGATCAACCAATTAGCCATCACCTATTTTGGATGATATGGGGATGGGTTCGTAGTCAACTTAATCAATGAAGACGAGAAGAAGGCGATCCCTTCCACCAACCGAATTCACCTCTTGGTGAAGAACCTGAAGCACTTACCGGCGAACCAGTCCGAAACACAATCTTCACTCTCAATCCCCGGATATCTCGCAACGACTATATGATATTCAAAATTCTGAACCTTATTCATCAGCTCGTCCGAACCGACAACCAACCAGGTATAATAGAAGAAGTCAACGAGCTTCGCGCTCGAGTAGTGGTTTTGAAGAATATGGTGTAAAGGTTACAAGCACCACCAGCATCAACAATACCAACATTACCATTACCACCAACAACAACATCCGCATCCCACACCTCGACATCACAATCTGTATCTTGAGCATCAATGCCGTACGCACCATAGATACCAAGGAGTACTAATAAGAATCAACGATTAAGTATTGATTTATAACTTCATTGGAGAACTATTAGGCGGTGATTATGTAATCTCTAAAGTCTTAGAGATTATTTATTCTAGCTCAAACAGAAAAGAAAATGAGATTAATATCATATTAACTCATTAAATCCATGATTACATCTGAAGTAAATATATATGAATATATGTTTTCATAAAGATTGTAATTAAAAATTCTTTTGTACAAGCTGTTAATGGTGAAAATATTTTAACGGGTAGGTAATACCCGAGGAATATTTAGATTTCACGTTAATAAGTTACACTGTACATTCTTCGAATCTGATTCAACAGTCATTTACTATCCTACTTACATCCACAGATATATGAATCCGTTCACCACAGAATAACCATTTTCATTTAATTTCATATTTGGATTTTTACTTATCAGAATCCAACAAGTGGCATAATGAAGAAAACATTTGACAAAAATAAAATTTGTTAGAAACAAACAAATTAACTATGAGAAATTCTGTTAAGCATCCACGCTAACTATTCCTAGCTAACTGTTTCCAGCTAACTATTCCTCATTCCCTATTACATTTTAATTATCTCAATTTTAATTATTGCAATTTAATTATCTCAATTTAATTATCGCAATCGAAATTTTAATTCTCGCAATTTTATTTATCGTCATTTAATTTCTATTATTTATTTTACGCACTTTAAATATCGTCGGGACACATATACAATGTTTTGACAAATCATATCAGCGTCATCTATATATATTATTTGGAATAACCGTAAGTCACTCTATATGGCGGTAATGCTCGAGTTAGCATATAAAGGGTCGAGGTTGATTCTAAAATAATATATATACATTGAGTTGTGATCGAGTCTGAGACATGTATACAATGGGTCACGATACGTATTAATTAATTCGAATATTATATATTAAACTATATATGAATTATTGAATTATTAACTGTGGACTACTAACTGTGGACTACTAACATTAGACAATTAAAATGAATTAAAATATTGATTATAACATATGAAACTAAACATTTCTTCAAGTTGCCAGTTGATTTCTTCTTAAACCACATTTGTATCTTGACGATTACAATCTGCGTTCAAGCCTTTCATGATTCTTGAAAACACCTCAATCGAGATGATGAACCAACCGCACTTCATCTACGGAAGAAAAGATTGATGCATATAGTTATGCACCTGAAAAAACTCGGAACCTGAGTAAACGTTTAACACGTATCTGTGCTAGCTCCTTTGGCATTGATATTACCGAAAATAACATTGCAATTCTTTTTTCAAATTAGCCAATTTTGTCACAGCTCCAGCAAATCAGCTTCAATTTTTCATTCAAATAAATCTTATTATAAAGATTACCCCTCCATCATCGTTACCGAGAACCGTTTATATTCCACCACATTAGCAGTAAACTTACCAGCAACTTCATTACTCATTGGCTTAGGTCGCTCCGAAGAACCATATTACTTGTTCATTAAAATCTTATCATATACTCATCCACATCTTATAACGAGAATTACCATACCAATTACCAGGAATTAGATATCAGTATTTTGAATTTCGAAGCATTTCTACATCAACAGTTATATGTATACATATAACATTTACCTCTTAAAATTATGATCTTTCATTCTGAAATTCTGAAAAGCACCTAGTCTATGAACCAATACTCTGAATTTTGAAAAAGCTGAATGAAGCAACAGAAACTGTAGACAACCATAAATGACCTTAACCGTCAAAAATTTGATGACAAAGAATAGTATGTTGGCAAAGCTCAGAAATGTTGGAACTGGAAAACGAATTGAGCAAACTATGAAGGAGGCTGTGAACAAATCGCAAAGACTAAACATGCCTTTAAAGAATCAAAATGATTCAGTGTCTGCTGAAGTCATTATCGAATATCTTTCTCCTGACTCTAAACCTTTACGGACAAATCTTCATCATCATCCCACGATATTAGAAATTCTAAGATATCATCATATCTTTCATCATAAATATCCTCGATATATCTGAAGATATTTTCATAACTATTCTTATATGAAATCATTTATCTCTTCGCGATATCAGTGCTACGTCAGAAAGGAAACTGTTTTAGTTTCTAAATTCTGAAAAATTCGAACTTAAAATATGAATGTTATTGAAGTAGTGTTGGGAACTGAAGCATGAGTTAGTATAATATAATGACACTTGATCAACGTAATTATATTACAGTAAGTCATGCTGAGTTTCTAATGGAACGTGATAATTTACAGATCATAACGTCATCATGTGCCATGTTACACGACTCCTACATTCTACCCAATCTCCAAACATATTGAGAACATATCTTCATGATAGTTCTATCTTTTCTCTTGAATTCTGGTAAATTCAACCAATAAAGATCGTGCTATTACAATTTCTCTCTTAGAACATTAATCATGTTCACTTGAAACTTCGTACTTACGAATTCTGGACCATTATTCGCTTGACTGAAAGTCAGGAAGAGAAAACAAAAGGATGGAACTCCAAAATATAAAGGAAACGAAGGGAGTAGATTTATAGTGAAATATCCAACAGAGCAATCGAAATAGATTATTGCATTTAATCAAAGGATATCCTAATTTCCTTAATCACCAAAAAATCAAATCTTATATAGATTTCAAAGATTTTCTTTTAAATCCCTTGAATTTCGGAAATCAACCGTGACTACATCACCGGTAAGTCGAACCTGCATTTACTCATTTTCACTCTTTTGTGATAGCTTCACTCGTACTCTTCTCAAAAATTAAATTGTTTTATCCATATTACTCACTGATGATAAAACTCTATTTATCAACTCATATGAGTCATGAAAACATATTTATTGTCAACCATGATGATTCCAATCAAATTTCGGGATGAATTTTATTTAACGGGTATGTACTGTGACGACCCAAAAAATTCCGACCAAATTTAAACTTAATCTTTATATGATTTTGACACGATAAGAAAAGTCTGTAATATTGAGTCTTAAAATTTTGAAGTGTTTTTATGAATTCATTTAACCTTTGACTATTCTCGACGATTCACGAACAATAGTTTACAATTAGATGTGTATATATATATATATATATATATATATATATATATATATATATATATATATATATATATATATATATATATATATATATATATATATATATATATATATTATAACTTGCAAGACAGTAACAATGTATTAAATGTTATACTCTAAGTTTAGATGCTTCAATATATATTATTAATATATTTATCTACTTGATAATTAAAACATAATTATATATATATTATTTGAAATATTTATGTAAATATGATTTCTTTACATAGTTATTGATTGTATGTACATTGTAATATATTAAAATGTATAAATAATAATTATTCAATAAATGTTATCATATAATATATGATATAATTATTAAATATTAAATAATTAATAAATTGTAATATTATTATATTAAATGTATTTACAAATTAAAATTTTTACATTAATTACCATTACCTCCATTATTATTACAATAAATATTAATATTAATGATAATATCAGTATTATTAGTATTATTATATAATATATATATATATATATATATATATATATATATATATATATATATATATATGAAATTTGATACATGTGATTATTATATATTACTAATATATTTATTAGCGTTATTTTATAATCATTATTATTATTATTGTAATCTTATAATTATTATGATCATTATCATTGAAAATCATTATTTTTGTTATTAATATTATTTTTAAATTGTTATTATTTTCTTTATCAATATTATTATTATTTTTATAAATATCATTATTAACCTTATTATTAATAAATATTATTATCATTGTTATTAATATTATTATTATTATTATTATTAATACTAATTATATTAATAATTACTAATAAATTAGTAATAATATATAAATCAGATAAAGATGTATTTATTAACTTGTAGTATCAGATTAAGTCATGAATTTGTTTTAAATCAACATCAGGTATATTTTCTTGTCTGCTTGAGTTCAAAAGTCAACCTCAATTATCTATACCAAACAAAAATCGATCATGTCATATGTACTGCCCAAATGATTCGATTAACCTCAATATATACTGCTATCTGTTACTGCAATTCAGAAAAACAAAAACCAAAAACTTATAAAATTACACCGATATCTCTGTTCTTGACCAAGAACATCTAAAGTTCAATTTCAAATAATTTTTCAAAATGTAATAATGCAGGATTGTTAGTAATCGTGTATGTAAACTATCTGTAAAGCTAGAACTCCCAATTTTCTATACCTAATCCAAATTTTGGAGTCAAAATTTTTATCTAAAAAGTTAAACGATCGGTTCATGAAGAAATTCGAGTTCGTATTGAGGTTTTTGAATCAATTGATGATTACAATAGTCTCTATGAACGTTTTGCAAGCTATTTCATGTTATAGTCAAAGTCCATGACGTGACCAAAGTGCAAAAAATCAAAAATTTTCTAATATATAGCAGCGACGAGCAGCTCTATTTTCTTTTTATTTTTTTATTTTTTTATCCAATTAATCACAAATAAATTATCTATGTGTTGGATATTATATCCTAAAATCGTTTTGGTAACTAATAAAAAGATGGAGTTGCTTTTGTTCAATTTAATTTTGATGATGGTGAGGAAGAACATAGAAAACGAATTTGGGTTAAATAAATATAACTGGGATAATGTTTCAGAAAGGCAGACTTGGAGTAATGGTTAATATGCTTGTGTGTGAGTGGGAGGTCTTGGGTTCGAGCCCGGTTCGGGGCATCTGTTTTTAGAAAAAATTTGGGAGGTAGTTCTCTTATCAAATTTCTTTTTATTATTCTTATTGTGATTATTACTTGTATTATAATTATTATTATAATTATTATTATAATTATTATTATAATTATTATTATAATTATTATTATAATTATTATTATTATTATTATTATTATTATTATTATTATTATTATTATTATTACTATTATTATTATTATTATTATTATTATTATTATTATTATTATTATTATTATTATTATTATTATTATTATTATTAGTTGTTGTTATTATTATTATGATAATTGTTATTACTCCTAATATATTAGAAGAATCCTTATCATTAATCACATTAAGAGTATTATCATTATTGTTATTATTAGTATAAGTAGTATAATTTCAATTAGGATTATTATTATTATTATTATTGTTATTACTAATATTATTATCCTTACTAGTTATATCATTAAGTAGTATTATTATTAATATTATCATTAATAATAAGATTATTATTATTATTATTATTATTATTATTATTATTATTATTACTAAGTATTATGTATTTTTATCAAAATTATTATTTTCATTATCCTTATTATTAAACTTATCGTTTCATTTAAAAACTACTGTTATTATCATTATTATTAAGACTAGTATTAGCATTAAGCATTATTTGTATTATTATTATCTTTAAATTTAAATATGAAGATATTAGAATATTAGGAAGAGTGTTAGGAAATAAAAATATTTTAAATAAGTTATGAATTAAGTATAATATAATTAAGATTAAGTAAAGATCATGATTTAAAAAGTATTGTTGTAAACATTAATTCAAAACTTCGAATATGAAAAATATATTTGCTATAAATAATATTAAGTAATATATAAATTTATGGATTTAAAACTATTGATAAGATTATGATTTAAGTAAGTTATTAATTATTATTATCATTATTATCAATATTATTACTAACACTATCATTAATAAAAATTAGTATTTATCATTATCATTATTATCATTTTAATTATTACTAGTATCATTACTATTATTAAAATAACTATTAATTATATAAAACCATATCTAATACATATAATCTAACTCTATTATTATATTAATTAGTTACTCAAGATATATATAATAAGAATATTTAAGTTATTAATGGAACACAAAATTTATTAAAATAACAGTTATATCACTAATAATAATATATATATTTGTTTGACTACATGTATATGTTTTAATATATATACAAATGATATAGGTTCGTGAATCCGAGGCCAACCCTGCATTTTTCAGTTTTGTCATATGTATTTTTACTACAAAATACAGTATCGTGAGTTTCATTTGCTCCCTTTTTAAATTCTTTTGCAATAAATATGTTTGGGACTGAGAATACATGCGCTGCTTTTATAAAAGTTTTACGAAATAGACATAAGTAATCGAAACTACATTCTATGGTTGGATTATCGAATTGAATATGCCCCTTTTTAGCTTGGTAGCCTAAGAATTAGGGAAATGACCCCTAATTGACGCGAATCCTAAAGATATATCTATGGACCTTGACACGTCCCATTCGGGTTACGAATGTTTTAGTACTTCGATTATCAAATCCGATGAGAGTCCCGGAATGATGGGGATATTATATATGCATCCTGTTAGTTCGGTTATCAAGCGTTCACCATATGAATGATTTTTAATTCGCGGGTTACGCGTATTATTTTGTACTCGGGTTACGTGTACAATTAAATATCAAGAAATCTTGTGGTCTATTAAAATAATGGAAATGAATGATTATGATAAACTTATGAACTCACCAACCTTTTGGTTGACACTTTTAAGCATGTTTATTCTCAGGTACGAAAGAAATCTTCCGTTGTGCATTTTCTCATTTTAAGGATATTACATGGAGTCGTTCATGGCATATTTAGGACAGTACCTCGCAATGGGACCAAATGTTGATGACTTCGTCCAGATGGATTAGGACGAGTCGTTACAAAGATGATGATGCTTCAGTTGTGTGATTCGAAACATTAACATAAATATTAACAAGAAAGGTTTTGGTTTTGAGACGTTGATTGTCGAATAGAACAGATAAACAGAAGACGACTAATCATGGTGACCTTGACCATTTTGTAGCAGGAAATAATGGTTTGGGTTTGTTTTGTGATTCGAATAAAAACAGAAAGAAAAAGATAAAAGGGTGAAGGTGGTTCATGATTGTTGGGAAATAAGGGTGGTAGCTTCGGTTATGGAGTGGTGGTCAATGATGGTGGTGTCGTTCACATTCACAACAGAAACACAAGAATGATAACGAGGTTGTGGGTTGTGATGGATTCGGGTGGTGATCATGTATGAGATGATGGATGTGGATTTTATGATAGTGGATTAACAGGTGGTGGTGGTTGTAGATTAAAGGTGGCGGTTGGTGGTATTGTGGTGGTGTTCTGGTGGTCATGGTGATCATGGTGGTAAAGGTTATAGTGGTATGTGGGTATATGTGTAGTTCAACCAAAAAGCAAGAAAAATATATCAGTTGTTGATGATGAAAGTAGAAGATGGTGTTAATCTAAGTGGTTTTTCTGTTGATAAATGAATGAAGTAATATATAATGAAGAAGAAAGAATGCAATAACATCTGCATGTACTGTGTATGATTGTCAATTCGAGGAAACGAAAACAAAAGCAATCCTATTTATTATTTTATTATACATATATATATATATATATATATATATATATATATATATATATATATATATATATATATATATATATTGATGCAGATATTTGAAAAGTAATAAATATAATATTAACAATAATTAATAATAATAATATAATAATAATACTAACACAGTAAAAATCTTGAATTCATGAATCAAATAGTCTAGCCGCCTGCTTCTTGTTGTGTAGTACCGACAGTTTTTCACGGATTCCTATATCGCACTCCGTTGTTAATCAGTGGCGGATAAAAGTCTTCGAAAAAATCTCAAATTAAATATCTTTATTTATTCTAATTATTATTTTATAAAAACGATTATTAATTGTTTAAACTTATTAAATAAAAATTAAAACAACTGTCCGCGCTCGATCCCGGGTAAAATATAAAAGGTGTTAAAATTTAACAATTAACTCCTAAATACATTTTTAATAAGACTATAACTTATATAACTCATTTTTGGATCACTGTTTATTTTAAAATCACATAAGTTTGAATTAAACTTCTCTAAATAATAATCAAAACGTCCATCGAGAATTACAATTATTGCATAATTATATTTGATATACTATATATATATATATATATATATATATATATATATATATATATATATATATATATATATATATATATATATATATATATATATATATATATATATATATATATATATATATTAATAACAATTTAATTATATCGTATATTATTATTTTAAGTTATTATATATACACATATATTTATATTTATATTTATATTTATATTTATATTTATATTTATATTTATATTTATATTTATACACATTATTAATGTGAAATTTATTAATGTGAAATTTAATTATCCTTCGAGTATTACCTACCCGTTAAAATATTTTCACCATTAACAGTTTGTAGAAAAGAATTTTTAATTACCATCTTTATGAAAATATACTTACATATATATTTTCTTCAGATGTAATCATGGATTTAATGAGTTAATATAATATTAGTCTCATCTGATTTTTGGTTAGGACTAGAATAAGTAATCTCTAAAACTTTTAGAAACCACATATTCTTCGCAGAATATTTCTCTAATGAAGTTATGAATCAATACTTCATTGTTCATTATTGTTGGTACTCCTTGGTATCTATGGTGCGTATGATGTTGATGGTTGTGGGACAGATTGTGAAGTTGAGGCGTGTAGTATTGAGGCTACTGGTGCTGTTGATGCCGGTGGTACTGTTGGTGCCGGTGATGCTACTGATGCTTGTAAGTTTTGCACCATATTCTCCAAAGCCAATACTCGAGCGCGAAGCTTGTTGACTTCTTCTATTACGTCGGGATGATTGGCGATTGGGATGAGCGGATGAATAAGGTTTTGAATTAGAGATAGTATATAATCATGGCGAGATATTCGGGAAATGAGGATGGAAATAGTGTTTCGGACTGGTTCCCCGATAAGTGCTTCAGGTTCTTCGCCAAGAGGAGAATTCGGTTGGTAGAAAGGATCTCCTTCTTCGAATTTCCATTAATTAAGTTGACTATGAATCTATCCCCAATTCATTCAGAATTGATGATGACTGATCGGTTGATCCATTCCGGTTACACTGCTTTCGGAACTCGAGTGGAAATCCATATCAGAATAGCTGTTGGAATCCGAGGAACTTGAACTAGTAGGGAGTTTCATCTTGCATGGTCAGATAAAGTATTTTCGATAAGAAATAGATTATAAGATTTAGTTTGGTATGCTTCAATACATAATTTACATATGTATATTCAATACCAAAATCCCATAAGTCACGGAGGAATTTTCGAAAGTTGTCAGACAAAGTTTATAGTAACAGATATGCTAAGATATGAATTTGTCTATACACTATCTATGCACTATATGCAGTAAGACGTGTCTATAATTAAGAATGATAAGCAGAAAATTTTACACTAGGGATAATAAACAAAACTTATAATATGCAGCTAAGGTCGAAGTCCAGAATTGCTAATGCATCCTAACGACTATCAGTCAGACACACTAATGCAAGATCTGGTTCGCTAAGACCACTGCTCTGATACCAACTGTAGTTACCCGTCCTAATCCACCAGGACGAAGTCATCAACATTTGGTCCCATTGCGAGGTACTGACCTCTATATGATACGTTTTACAAACATTGCATTCTTTTAAAGGACAAATTCATTTCAAAATATAACCTTTTGATACAAATGATATATAGATCCCATAATATGAATGACTAATCTGTCATAACAGTCTTTTTGAAATCAAACAACTTGAATGCAACGTCTTTTGAAATATGCATAAACGACTCCAAGTAACATCTTTAAAATGAGCAAATGCACAGCGGAAGATTTCTTTAATACCTGAGAATAAACATGTTTTAAAAGTGTCAACCAAAAGGTTGGTGAGTTCATCAGTTTATCATAAACAATAACATTCACTAATTTTGATATACCACAAGATTTAAATACAGTACACCTATCTCGTGTAAGAAACCATTTTTCATAATGCTTGGCAGAGTAGGTTCGTATCCTTTTCTCCCTCGTAGGTTGCCTCGCAATTTTTAATAACCGTACACATATCTCGTGTACAAAATAACATACACATAACCTGTGTATAAAATCATTCCTTCTATATATAACCTTTCCTTGGTAACCGACCTTAACATTTAATGCGCATCATGAATATCCCCAAAATAAACAGAACTTTTAGTCTGTAATAAATATATAAACCTCGAAGTACTAAACACCACGCCCACTAACTCTTCTGTCTAGTGAACATTCTGGGTGGGGGTGTTAAACTCGGTAGCTACCTTTAGGATTCGCGTCAATTAGGGGCCATTTCACTAATTCTTAGATTACCAAGCTATAATAATCAGGGGGAAATATTCGATATAACAACTTACAGAACTTCTGTCTGTATAATAATTCATTCGAGGAATGTTTTGCTTCTGTCTATCTCGTCAAACATTTATAAAAGCATTTCATGTATTCTCATTCCCAAAAATATATATTGCAAAAGCATTTAATAAAAAGGGATAAAATGAACTCACAATATGATATTTTGTAGTAAAAATATGCATACGACGGAACTGAACAAATGCAGGGTTGGACTCGGATTCACGAACTATATCATTTATATATATATATATATATATATATATATATATATATATATATATATATATATATATATATATATATATATATATATATATATATATATATATATATATATATATATATATATATATATATATATATTAACACACATAATTATAATCGGACAAATTTATATATAATTAGTGATATGAATTTTATATTAAAAATTTATAGGTTTCCTTAATAAATTAAATATATTCACTTTATGTATAAAAATATTAATATTGTTAAGTTATATGTATTGAGTATAGTTTTAATAGTTATTTGATAAATTAATAATATTAAATAAAAAGTTTTATTATCTTTTAATAATAATAATAGTATATATTTTTAATAATAATAATAATTATAGTAATAATAACCATGATAATAATAATGTTAATAATGTTAAGTTGTATTATTTTTATAATATTAAATATTAATAACTATATATAAAATAATAATTTTAATAATAATAATTATACGAATAATAATGAAATTTTAATAATAATGATAATGTTAAAAATAATAATAACGCTAATAAAAATGAAAATACTTATAATACTAATAATAATGGTAATACTAGTAAAAATAAATAAAAATGTTATAAGTTAATAATAATAATGATAATCCTTATATTAATTCTTAATGATAATACTAATAATAATAATTATAATAATGATAATATTAACAATAATAATAATACTTATAAAGTTATTAATAATAATCCTAATAGTATAATATTAGTAGTAATAATAATGATACGAATAATATTAATTATATTAACAATAATAATAATCCTGATATTAATTATATAAATAATTAACATAACAATAATAACAATAATTTTAATAAAATATAATGCTACCTTTTAAAGAATCAGATTTAAAAACAAAATACCGCCGCCCAGGCTCGAACCCGCGACTTTCCGCTAACTCGACAACATCCTTAACCACTCCTCCATCCTTCCTTTTTCTGATTTGTTTCGTACGTAAAATTTATTTAACCAATATATTATCGTTTTAATTTTTCCCATTAATCACCTCATCAAAGTATCGAATCACAGTCCATCTTCTTCATCGCCTTTATTTAAGTTCAACTGAAGAACAAGAACTGGGTTACAGCCCAATAAGTAACACAGCAGGTTCGTGGCCCAATAATAGCCCAACTAGATAGTCCAAAAAAATATAAGTAAATAACCCGGCCCAAGTTTCATGTGTATTTTTCATGTTAAATGAATTCAAACGTCCAACAAGTCTTTCTTTATATTCGCTAATGGTTTGTGGGGCTATTAGTTTAATGGATGTCGGCCACAAAGAAAAGAAGATATCACGTATTAGCAGCTTCAACAAATATATGTGATTGGTTTTTGAGCATAAAGTAAAATAATACGTGTAGCAATTGCAATAATCAAACAGTAACATATGGGGTTGATATTCGATGGCGAGAGAAACAGAAACTGCAGCAGTTACAGCGAAAGGAAAATAGTAGGAGATCATAATTATGGTGACGGTTGTTTGAAGGTGAAGGTGATGAATATGGTGGTGTTTTGGTTTTTAAAACTAGACGTGTTAGGATGGTGATGGGTGTTTGATGGAGACGTCCCTGATGATGGTTAAATGATGATTCGAAAATAAAGAGAGAAGATGGTATTCGAACATATCTACAATCGAGAGTAACCGAAAACAGAAACAAACAAAAAGATATAGTAGCAATAACTGGTGCAGCAGGTATGTGTTATCGATCAATAAGATAGCAAGAACATGGTTGTTCATGGCAGTCGTAGCTGCAACTAATGGTGGTGGTTTCAATAATAACAGCCCATAGCTAGCCACGAACATATAGTAGTAGTTAGTAAACTGTTGTGGGGTTTTTGGGTCTAGTTTGAATAGTACCAGTGAGCAAAAGTGCTACTATATCACGAAGGGTTGCAGCGACAAAACAAGGGTTTGGTCTGTCTTGCTCGATATAGAACAAAAGTAGAAACGATAGCTATAGTTGCAGCTTGATTATGAAGATGATGATGCTACAGTTCTTTGATTTGAAACAGTAACATAAATATCAACAAGAAAGGTTTTGGTTTTGAGACGTTGATTGTCGAATAGAACAGATAAACAGAAGACGACTAACCATGGTGACCTTGACCATTTTGTAGCAGGAAATAATGGTTTGGGTTTGTTTTGTGATTCGAATAAAAACAGAAAGAAAAAGATAAAAGGGTGAAGGTGGTTCATGATTTTTTGGAAATAAGGGTGGTAGCTTCGGTTATGGAGTGGTGGTCAATGATGGTGGTGTCGTGCGTGTTCACAACAGAAACACAAGAATGATAATGAGGTTGTGGGTTATGATGGATTCGGGTGGTGATCATGTATGAGATGATGGACGTGGGTTTTATGATAGTGGATTAACCGGTGGTGGTGGTTGTAGATTAAAGGCGGCGGTTGGTGGCATTGTGGTGGTGTTCCGGTGGTCATGGTGATCATGGTGGTGATGAAAGTAGAAGATGGTGTTAATATAAGTGGGTTTTTGTGTTGATAAATGAATGAAGTAATATATAATGAAGAAGAAAGAATGCAATAACATCTGCATGTACTGTGTATGATTGTCAATTCGAGGAAACAAAAACAAAAGCAATCCTATTTCTTATTTTATTATACATATATATTGATGCAGATATTTGAAAAGTAATAAATATAATATTAATAATAATAATACAATAATAATACTAACACAGTAAAAATCTTGAATTCATGAGTCAAATAGTCTAGCCGCCTGCTTCTTGTTGTGTAATACCGACAGTTTTTCATGGACTGCTATATCGCACTCCGTTGTTAATCAGTGGCGGATAAAAGTCTTCAGAAAAATCCCAAATTAAATATCTTTATTTATTCTAATTATTATTTTATAAAAACGGTTATTAATTGTTTAAACTTATTAATTAAAAATTAAAACAACTGTCCGCGCTCGATCCCGGGTAAAATATAAAAGGTGTTAAAATTTAACAATTAACTCCTAAATACATTTATAATAAGACTATAACTTATATAACTCATTTTCGGATCACTGTTTATTTTAAAATCACATAAGTTCGAATTAAACTTCTCTAAATAATAATCGAAACGTCCATCGAGTATTACAATTATTGCATAATTATATTTGATATAATATATATATATATATATATATATATATTTAATTTAATAACAATTTAATTATATCGTATATTATTATTTTAGGTTATTATATATATAAATATATTTATATTTATATTTATATTTATATGTATACACATTTATTTAAAAAAAATGGTTCGCGAATCGTCGGGTATGGTCGAAGTTAAATGAATGCAAGAAACAGTTCAAAAATTTTGAGACTCAACCTAACAGACTTTGCTTATCATGTCAAAAATATTAAATCGTATCGAGAGTTTGAGTTTGAGTTAGTCAAAATTTTCTGGGTCGTCACATCTGATAACTCACCCTGCTTTCAACATCAACTTCAATGAAGTTCCTCACGAGTTCATTCTTACTCATCAATCATAATGTTTATATACTATCAACACTGGTGCTGATAGAAGCTTTATCGCTAGATAATACCGTCACAACATTTAGAACCTAATATCTTCCTTAGACAACGTATACTCTATAGAAGTATTAAACTGGGAAGTTTTGACCTTGTGGTTGGAACGGACTGGTTATCTGACGTCAAAACTGAGGCTGCTGCGACTAGAAGGCTATTCGAATTCCTCTCACCGACGGAGATGGTGTACGGAGAGAAGATCAGCACACCGTCGCGTTACATAAATTGCTCGAAGGTCCAGAAATGCATGAGATAAGGATGTCTCGCAATTCTGGCTCATGTGAGCAAAGTTGAACCACCAATTTAGGGACCCGAAGATGTCCCAGCCGTTAGAAATTTTTCTTAAGGTCCTTCCGGAATAGTTACTAGGTCTTCTACCTCACCGTGAAGATGAATTTCAGATTGATCTAGTGCCATGAGAGGCCCTAGTGGCTCGCGCACCGTTGAAACGACCCAACCCGTCTTTAACCCGAATATTATTTTTTTTAAGATAGTAAACCATTAACACGCCACTTAAATGGTTACATGATGTAGGCCAATTAATACAAAACAATTAAACGTTCAACAAGTTTAAAGTTTACATAATAGGCAAGAAGGCCCTTAATCAAATGTGTTGCAAGTTCGACCTTAAAATAATAGTTTTAAGCCAAACGACACATGAGCATGGTTTGGGGCTAAACTACCCAAAACAATAGGCCGTCTTCCAAAAGCTATGCCTACGCAATCATCATGGGAATATCTAATTCCCGGCAACCTCTTTCCCTTTCTCCACACTTGTACCTAAAAAGTAAACAACGAGAGGGGTAAGCAATGCTTAATGAATACAATAATTATACACATACATATATAATCTACTTACTAGCAACACTTACACAATTACCACATACACGCTAGCAAAATATTTAGCATACCATCGCAAAGCAAAATGCTAAAACTCCAATATCTCAAGCTAGCACAAAATGGCATATAAACCAAACAATATAGTATGCTACACTACAACACATAACCATGGTTAACCAAAATCCAAAGGGAACGATTCTCGCGAATGAACCGTTAGCCACGCAGACGCCGCTAGTATGCATCACTAGCCCCTTTAGTGGTATAGAACTCACGAACTTAAAACCCATCCGTCTCGTGAAATGTGGTATCGAACGCCCGAAATTTAAACCCACACTTCACGCCCACGCATACATATGATATGGTATCGAACGCCCGAACTTTAAACCCACACTTCATGCCCACGCATACATATGATATGGTATCGAACGCCCGAACTTTAAACCCATATCACATGCCATACATGATGATGAGGTATCGAACGCCCGAACTTTAAACCCTCATCCCATGCCAACACGATGTGGTATCGCACGCCCGAACTTTAATCCCACATCGCATCCCACACAAATAAATACATTATTTACATAAAAGTATAATTATTCAACTCACCTTATCGTCTAGGTGATGATTATACAACTCCGCAAGTTTCAAAGTAAAGTACCTAATACATTAAATACACAATCAACATACAAACTAGTTGGACTAGGCATCAACACTTAACACTTGTGCATTTAATGACTTAATTGCATAAAATGACCCCCAATGCACAAAACTGCCCATTCAAAGTTAAGACTATCATAAATCACTAAAAGCTAGTGATTAAAGTCCAATAACACCAACTAACACAAATTTGGGGTATTTTCATACCCATCTTACCCAACTAGGTCAACCATTACCCATTTGAATCATTTTAAAGTCAAGACCCATAATTGGGTCAAACTTAAACCCATTTGAAGTATTTCACTAACACATAAGTGTGTTAGTGCTTCAACAACACAATTAACCCTACAAACTTCAAATCACATGACTAAACCCTAGATTACAAACCTTAGGGTTTCCATAAATCAAGTTCGCCCAATTTCACCCTTTTAACACTAAAATGGGTCTTACAAACTACACATGGACAAACCCTAGCTATAAATCAATTTAAACTTGAAACTCGGAGTTAAAACTTACCACTACCACCAAAACATAGCTAGAGATGTAGGGAACAACTTTAAAGCTTGGACTTTGACAAGAATCGGGTTCCTTCTTCTCCAAAATGAGCTCTCTCTCTCTCTCTCTAAAACTCCAATTCTCTCTCTAGAATGTAAGTGTGTAGGTGAAAGAGTGAGAAATGAGATAAGGATAAGCTTTGGGTCAGTTTTCATGGTCTCAAACCGTCCACAAAGTAAAAAGACCAAAACACCCCCAAAATGCCCTTTAAAAACGAGCTGGAAAAGCATATCTGACCACGCGCGACTACCTAAACGCGATAATGCTAACCAAAATGCGATAAAATGGTCAGGCTAAGGATTTTAAATGGTCACATTTCAACCACACCTGTCGCGTACCGCGACGAACCCAAACGCGATACACATGCCCAAAACGCGATGGTTTGCCAGTTAGTCCAATTTTCCACGTTTAAACCATTTACAATTGACCAACATTAAAGTTAAACGTTCACAAGGTTAAATACGCACCTTTGGACCATGTACGAAGAAAAATGGGATGTTACAACTCTCCACCACTTGAATCAGAGCGCGTCCTCGTGACCCAAACCGCATGACAAGCCGGAAGATACACCAAAACGACCTCTCCAGGTTCCCATGTAAATTCCGACCCCTTTCTATGTCTCCATTGTACTTTATACGTTCTTACAAGTTTATTACGCAACAACTTGACCTTTTCATCAAGGATGGCTATCGGTTCTTCAACATACTCTAGCTTGTTATTTAGCGTAATTTCATCTAATGGCACCCAAGTCGAGTCATCCGCAAGACACTTACGGAGATGGGAAACATGAAATGTGTTATGAATTCTCGCAAACTCTTTGGGTAACTCTAGTCTATAAGCAACCTCACCAACACGAGCCAGAATTTAGAAAGGCCCAATAAACCGAGGAGCCAATTTCCCTGTTTTTGAAACCGAATAACACCCTTCCACAACGAAACCTTAAGAATCACTATGTCACTTTCTTGGAACTCAATCGGTAGCCTTCGTTTATCGGCATAAGACTTTTTCCTATCTTGCGCCGCCTTAAGTCGAGCCCGAATCATCTCAATCTTACTATTCGTATCTAAAACTAAATTGGTACTCTCGATTTCCCTTTGTCCCACTTCGCCTCAATAAATCGGAGTTCGACACCTTCGCCCATAACGCATCTCATACGGTGGCATTCCAATACTAGCATGGTAAATATTGTTGTACGAGAATTCCACCAAAGGAAAGTGTTCATCCCAACTACTACCGAAATCAATAACACACGCCTGCAACATATCCTCCAATGTTTGATTCGTACGTTCAGTTTGACCGTCCGTTTGGGGATGATACGACGTGCTCATCCTCAATTGAGTACCCATATCTTCATGAAACTTATTCCAAAATTGAGACGTGAAACGGGTATCTCGATCCGAAACAATAGATATAGGAACCCCATGCCTTGATATCACTTCATTGATAAAAAATTTAGACAAAGTCTCCGACGATATCGTCTCCCGCATAGGAAGAAATAATGCACTTTTCGTCAATCGGTCAACTATCACCCAAATCGTATCAAATTGGGTTCTCGCCGTCTTTGGTAACTTTTTAATGAAATCTATGGTAATGTGCTCCCACTTCCATTTCGGGATTTCTAATGATTTTAACATACCATACGGCTTTTGGTGCTTGGCCTTAACTTGCAAACACGTAACGCATTGTTCAACATACTTAACGACATCACGTTTCATGTCGGGCCACCAATACTCTTTCTTCAAATCAAGGTACATCTTCGTTGCACCCGGATGTATGGAATACTTTGACTTATGTGCTTCATCAAGTAGCACTTGTCGGTAACTACCCATTTTAGGCACCCACACTCTTCCTTGAAAGGACAACAAACCATGCGCGCCTAAGGTAATAGACTTTGTTTGCCCCATGATTCGTTCTTCATGCTAATTGTTAACAAAAGCTTCAGTTTGAATCTCACCAAGCTTTACAAGAAAATCGTTAGTAATAATCATGCGTAACGATCCTACTCGTATCACCGGATGTTGACTCTTTCGACTCAACGCATCCGTGACCACGTTCGCCTTACCCGGATGGTAGAGTATCTCATAATCATAATCCTTTACCACATCGATCCACCTACGTTGACAATAATTCAAATCTCGTTGGTCAAAGAGATGTTTCAAACTCTTGTGGTTCGAATAAATCTTGCACTTGACACCATACAAGTAATGGCGCCAAATTTTCAACGAATGTACCACCGCATCCAATTCAAGATCATGAGTCGGGTATCTCTTTTCGTGTTCCTTTAATTGTCGAGAGGCATAAGTGATGACTTTACCCCGTTACATTAGAACACACCTGAGCCCATTTAATGAGGCATCACAATAAACTATCATATCTTCTACACCTTCCGGCAACACTAAAACCGGAGCTTGAGGCAATTTCTCTTTCAACAATTGGAAAGAAATCTCTTGCTCATTTTCCCAATTTAATCTTGCATTCTTCTTTGTCAACTTTGTCAATGAAGAGGCGATCTTAGAAAAGTCTTGGATAAACCGAAGATAATAACCGGCCAATTCGAGAAAACTTCGGATTTTCGTAGGTGTAGTCGGTTGTCCCCAACTCTTTACCGTCTCTATCTTCCACGGATCTACTTGAATGCCTTCTTTATTCACAATATGGCCAAGGAATTGCACTTCCCTTAGCCAAAATTCACACTTGGAGAATTTAGTTTACAACTTCTCCTTTAGCAACGTTTTCAACACATCGCGCAAATGGCGTTCATGTTCCTTCATACTCTTAGAATAGACAAGTATGTCGTCAATGAACACAATTACCGACTTGTCCAACATAGTTTGCCACACTCGGTTCATAAGATCTATGAATGCCGCCGGTGCATTTGTAAGACCAAAAGGCATAACTACAATTTCAAAATGCCCATAACGTTTTTGAAAGGCCGTTTTCTCAATATCTTCCTCACGGACCCGCATTTGATAATAGCCGGACCGTAAGTCAATTTTAGAAAAATATGTCGCACCTTGGAGTTGGTCAAACAAATCGTCAATCCGAGGCAATGGATAACGATTCTTGATCGTCACTTTGTTCAACTCCCGATAATCGATGCACATTCGCATGCTACCATCTTTCTTATTCACGAATAAAACCGGAGCGCCCCATGGCGAAGCACTCGGTCGGATGAAACCCTTCTCAAGCAACTCTTGGGATTGATTCAATAACTCTTGCATTTCCTTCGGCGCTAAAAGATAAGGAGTTTTAGCAATAGGGGTAGCCCCTGGAACCAACTCAATGCAAAATTCAACTTGCCTTTCCACTGGAACACCCGGTAAATCTTCCGGAAAAACGTCTTCGAATTCACTAACCATCGGAATTTCACCAATGGGTGGTGGCTCTTCACGAGTATCAACTACATGGGCAAGAAAAGCCATGCCACCACTACTAAGGAAATGACGTGCCCGTGCATAAGTGCATAATGGCACAAGTCTTCTCCGCTTCTCGCCATGAATAATTAACTCTCCCCCACTTGGGATCTTTACACGAATGAACTTTTCATGGCATGCAATATCGGCTCTATAACGGTCGAGCCAATCCATACCAACAACGACATCAAAATCACCCAAGGTCATCGGGATAAGATCGATTTTAAAGGTCTCGGCACCAAACACAACATTACAATCTTTACACACATCAACCCCTAGCACTGCCTTTCCATCCGCTATTTCGACTTCTACCGGATAAGTTAACTTAGCTAACGGTTTATTAAGCTTAGGCACAAATCTTGGAGACATAAACGATAAGTTAGCACCGCTATCAAATAATATCTTTGTCGGATTATAGTTAACCATGAAAGTACCTGAGACAACTTCATTGAATTGTTTGGCTTCATCATCAAATAGTTGCGTCCCCTAGCCGTACCCTCCGCTTTCTCTAACTTCTTCACTTGATCACCATACAAATCGGGACACTCCGAATTTCGATGTCCTTGCTTTTGACAATTAAAACAAGTAATTGTGTTGATAGCCGGACTTGGACAATCACGAGAGATGTGACCCTTTTTCCCACAATTATAGCAAGTAGGGAGAAAATTTCCGAAACCACCTTTGTTCACGCTATTAACACCTTCAGAACCCTTCTTATTCTTTTTGTTTGAAAAGTTCGAATGACTTGAACCTTCAAATTTTCTCTTAGAGAAAGAGAAATCACTTCTTTTTGGGACCTCCGGTTCGAAACCCCGAGCCAACTCAAATAACTCTTCAAAAGACTTAGCCATACCCCGACTAATCTTACCTTTCAACTCATCACTTAAGGTACGATAGAAATCTTGCATCAACATTTAATCATCACCAACATACTCCAGACAAAAACGAGTCTTTGACAAGAAGGTAGACTTGAGAGTAACCAAGTCCATCGAACCTTGTCGCAAATTGCGCAACTCGTCCCTGATTCTATTAAGGTCGGCTTGAGTTCGGTATTCTTTAAAGATTCCTTTCTAAATTCTTCCCATGACAAGCTCATACATTGCTCTTCACCGTACACTTAAATTATACCATCTCACCACAACATAGCCTCTTCACGCAACATATTAGAACCATATCTCATTTTCTTCTCGGGAAGGCATTCACCGGTACGGAAAGCCCCCTCGATCTCTGATACCAAATGTGATGCCCAGTACAAAACCATCATGTACGGATCATCAACAACAGGTCCATTACACGGTATAATACTATATGCTGTTTTAAAACAAGTTTTGCATTCATGGAAAGGTAACGTTTTTACCAACGTCAAATGTTTTACAAAAGATGACGTCTTTACCAATGTCAAATGTTTTACAAAAGGTGATGTCTTTACCAACGTCGAATGTTTTACAAAAGGTAATGTGCTTCTATGAATAGAAAGCATTAACATAAGTACGTGACGCAAAGGTCATTACAAATCCATTGTTCAAATGTAGCATTAGTTGTGAATGCAAAGTAAAATTTCCATGATTGAGACATCTCTAAGTCTAACACAGCGAGTTTGTAACAACAAGTCTATAGCACCAAGACTATAACAGCAAGTCTAACAGCAGAAGCAACAACGTCTAAGCACCTGAGAAATACATGCTTAAAAAGTCAACACGAATGTTGGTGAGTTATAGTTTGTTTGTAATCAGTAATGTAATGTAGACCACGAGATTTTGTATTTAAAACAGTATCTCAAATCCGTATGATAAAGTATATGCTTATCCGTGGGCACCCGGTAACTAACTTAACAAGTAATATCACCCCCTAAAAGTACACTTGGCAAGTGCGTATGTTCTTGAAGTATTAAACACCCGTTAAATTCTAGCGCGACTAGCCCGAGTAGGGATGTCAAACCCTATGGATTCATATCTAAGATTCGCGTTCACCGGTTCAAAAACCAATGACTAAACGTTACCGAGCTAAGGGGAAATTTTATGCCGTTATATCACCTACACATATATAAAGTTTAAGTACTCGTGCCTAGTAAGTAAAATATAAAAAACGCATGTATTCTCAATCCCAAAAATAGTTAGGTAAAAAGGGATCTATAACTCACAGTGAAAGTGTGGTAAAAGTCGATACAAGATAAGTAAGCAAGTAAGTCGGTCCGAAAGGTCCTCAACCTAAGTCAAAAGTTACTAAGTCAGTAAATCGCGCCAAAGGGTTTAAAAGTACGTAAGTTAAGTTATAAGTATCATCATTCATCATCATCATACGTAAAAAGTAAAGTAAGTTTCCAATCAAGAATAGAGACCGAAACGAAGGCTGACTTCGTTCAGCTGCTACGACCTACATACAAACTAAAATGACGCGCGGTCAGTTGCCAAGGCTCCGTATGTGAGTCCTCTAACCGTTATCCAATTTTCAGAACCTAACTCGATGTCGTTTGACTGTGGCGATGGTTCAAGCGCAAGTAGGTCAGAATTTTCAGTACGTCGTTACAAGGGCGTAATGACTTTCGGGAGGCTATAAATCCTAAACCGTATATCAGATTTAGGCGAGTCTTAAACGAAAAGTATCTACTCGAACCGAACTATCTGGAAATCACCTTTTCCAGAAGCCCAGGGGTCTGATCAGACCCTGAAAAAATAGAAAACAAGTGCTCTAGCGGGTTTCTTGGTGTTTGATGCTCATCACGGTTCTTATCCTTGATGCGTATAAACCTCAAGTGTACAACTCTTGATATTTTAGCATCACTTTAACCAAGGTTTAACCATCAACGCACAAAGTCAAGACTAAGAAATAAAACACAACTCATGTGAGACTTTGAGCAAGGTGATGAACCAAAGTTACATCAATTTCTTAGTTTCAACACAAGTACAAGTTCTATTAAGCTATAAACTTTGAATCAAACTAAATAAGCAAGACCTTAAGCTATAGAACTTAGATCTTAACTAAATATTAAAGACCTTAGACTAAAAAGTCTAGATCTCATGTTCTTGGTGAAACCCTAAGTCATAACACTTAGACTTCCAACTTTTACACAACCATAAGTTACAAAACTTAGATCTTGCAAAGTAAAGTGAACATAAGCTAATGAGCTTTTATTTAAGCAAAGTAAAAGACCATAAGTTACACAACTTAGATCAAATACAACAATGAAACCCTAAGCTAAAGAGCTTGGATTCCTAACAATACTTATGAGATCTCAAGCTAGTAAGCTTGTATCTTTTGTTTAATGAAAACACAAGTCACAAATCTAAAGTACAACAAATTAAAGAAGATCATAAGTTGATAAACTTTGGTCTTAACTAATTTTTTGTAGAAATCTCAAGCTAGTAAGCTTGTATTTCAAACTTTCTTGAAGATCCATAAAGTAAAAAGTTGAATCTACAAGTTACATGAAGATCACAAACATGAGTTTTGATCTTTTAACATAGTTAAAGAGATCTTAAGTTAATAACTTAGATCTAACATAACTAAAGAAGATTTAAAGCTAAAAAGCTTTAATCTCCATGTTCTTGCATTTTTTAAAACAAAGTTTGAATCTACAAGAGTTATGAAGATTCAAGTTACAAAACTTGAATCTTTAAGTAAGAATGATGATGATTCACGAAAATGATTAAGAAAAAGAAGAAAAGAAGATCAAGAACACTTACAAGTTCTTCAAGTATTTGAGAGAAAACTAGAGAGAGATTTGAGAGAAAATGTGTGTGTGTGTGTGTGTTTGTTTGAATGAAATGAAATGAGGATGTAATGAGAGTTTAAAAAAATAAAGTGGTGGTGGGGTGGTGAGGGTGCCGACGGTTTTAGGAGCAAATGGGGGGGGGACCATTTGCTTTTCATGGGTGGTGGTACATGGTGGTGTAGGTACATGTTGGGTGGCATGGGATATTAAGTTAAAATGTGTAAGTATTGTACACAAGCATGCTAGTAATCTTGTCTTAATATTAAGCGGGTTTTGTCTCATGTATTAATGGATTAACAAGTCCATTAACTAGCCCACTAACTAGTCCATTAAGTTGAGTAGGTTCGGCCTTTAATTAACTAGGTCCAATAAGGTGTTAACTCCAATAAGGCTACTAGTGAGCATTAGTAAACACTAAGCATAATTAATAAATCATCAAGCCAAGTAATTGTCATTAATAAATAACAATTAAGTTTACGCAGTCATAATATTCCAATTACGATAAAAGTTTAATGTGTACCAAGTACGTAGCTCGTTTTGAACAATAAGCGACACTAACGGTCGTAAATGCATTCAAGGATCATGTTAAGTGATTAAGCACTTAATAACACGTTGTAGATATTAACGAGAGTAATTAACATAATTAATGATCCCAGAATATAATCTAACTCAGTACGCACAAATACGCAGTTTCGTGAAAGTAATAAACATAATTAAAAGTCGAAAAAGTCGGGTCATTACAATCCAACATGTACTTTTCAACGGATCTCTCACCCCATTAAACATAGGAGGTTGAGCATCCTTGAAGTTCTTATAATGGAAGTCTCGCCTTCCATGTCCACCATTACCACCACCCCCTTCACCATGAGTACAAATGTTTCTAGCTTCGAATACCTCTTCGATCGTGACATTCATTCGTTTGTTGATTAACTCGGTTATTTGCTCATCAAGCGATTCTTGGAAAACCTTTCTGATATCCTCGAGAAATTCCACTTTTTGACGTTTAAAGATGGCCTCAACCTTAGCCGTGATCTCAGAGTCTTCCCTCGTACCCTCCGTTATCAGTATCGTGCCCATTTCTCATCTTCATTCTATAAAACGAAATAGGTTAAACAACGAAACAAACGAGAACGACATACATACACCACACCGCCCCATCTTGCTCAATACTCGTCGTACATTGCTTGTTTGACACAATTTGTACACGTAACAATGGTAGCTAGTAACTGTTACGTGAGCACGTCGCATTAACTCACTTGTACAATGTCTATCTCGCTTGATGATTGCAAACACAACACGAAACAATTATCATATAGTTAGTTCACCTAACCTAGGCACTAACCAAGCCCAGTCTGACCCGTATCCTATAAGTCATGCATAAAACGCATACACATTCAAGTCTAAGTCTAGGCACCTATCTCAAGTCGCCTAAATCCCTTAGACCATCCTCTGATACCACTTGAAACGACCCAACCCATCTTTAACCCGAATATTTTTTTTTAAGATAGTAAACCATTAACACGCTACTTTAAATGGTTACATGATGCCGACCAATTCATACAAAACATTTAAACGTTCAACAAGTTTAAAGTTTACATAATAGGCACAAAGGCCCTTAATCAAATGTGTTACAAGTTCCACCTTAAAATGATAGTTTTAAGCCAAACGACACATGAGCATGGTTTGGGGCTAAACTACCCAAAACAATAGGCCATCTTCCAAAAGCTATGCCTACGCAATCATCATGGAAATATCTGATTCCCGCAACCCCTTTCCCTTTCTCCACACTTGTACCTAAAAAATAACAACGAGAGGGGTAAGCAATGCTTAGTGAGTGCAATAATTATACACATACATATATAATCTACTCACTTGCAACACTTACACAATTACCGCATACACGCTAGCAAACTATTTAGCATACCATCGCAAAGTATAATGCTAAAACTCCAATATCTCAAGCTAGCACAAAATGGCATATAAACCAAACAATATAGTATGCTACACTACAACACATAACCATGGTTAACCAAAATCCAAAGGGAACGATTCTCGCGAATGAACCGTTAGCCACGCAGACGCCGCTAGTATGCATCACTAGCCCCTTTAGTGGTATAGAACTCACGAACTTAAAACCCATCCGTCTCGTGAAATGTGGTATCGAACGCCCGAAATTTAAACCCACACTTCACGCCCACGCAGACATATGATATGGTATCGAACGCCCGAACTTTAAACCCATATCACATACCACACATGATGATGAGGTATCGAACGCCCGAACTTTAAACCCTCATCCCATGCCAACACGATATGGTATCGCACGCTCGAACTTTAATCCCACATCGCATCCCACACAAATAAATACATTATTTACATACACGTATAATTATTCAACACACCTTATCGTCTAGGTGATGATTATACAACTCCACAAGTTTCAAAGCAAAGTACCTAATAAATTAAATACATAATCAACATACAAACTAGTTGGACTAGGCACCAACATTTAACACTTGAGTATTTAATGAGTTAATTGCATTAAATGACCCCCAATGCACAAAACCGCCCATTCAAAGTCAAGACTATCATAAATCACTAAAAGCTAGTGATTAAAGTCCAATTACACCAACTAACATAAATTTGGGGTATTTTCATACCCATCTTACCCAACTAGGTCAACCATTACCCATTTGACTCATTTTAAAGTCAAGACCCATAATTGGGTCAAACATAAACCCATTTGAAGTCTTTCACTAACACATAAGTGTGTTAGTGCTTCAACAACACAATTAACCCTACAAACTTCAAATCACATGACTAAACCCTAGATTACAAATCTTAGGGTTTCCATACATCAAGTTCGCCCAATTTCACCCCTTTAACACTAAAATGGATCTTACAAACTACACATGGACGAACCCTAGCTATAAATCAATTTGAACTTGAAACTCGGAGTTAAAACTTACCACTACCACCAAAATGTAGCTAGAGATGTAGGGAACAACTTTAAAGCTTGGACTTTGACAAGAATCGGGTTCCTTCTTCTGCCCACGCGCGACGACCTAAACGCGATAATTCTAACCAAAACGCGATAAAGTGGTCAGGTCAAGGATTTTAAATGGTCGCATTTCAACCACACCGGTCGCGTACCGCAACGAACCCAAACGCGATACACATGCCCAAAATGCGATGGTTTGCTAGTTAGTCCAATTTCCCACATTTATACCATTTACAATTGACCAACGTTAAAGTTAAACGTTCACAAGGTTAAATACGCACCTTTAGACCATGTACGAAGAAAAACGGGATGTTACAACCGTATAGACTTACACCCCAGGGCTACGAGAGTTGTTGGCTATGAATGCCAAGCTGAAGAGCAAGGTGCTCAAACTAAATAGGAGCTCCCCTATGGTGAAGAACATCAGGGTCATAATGCGTTGATCTTTGGAAAGTGCAAGAAGGCAACTACATAGCCAAGGACATCAGAGATGAAGCTCCAGTTCTTTTTGTAAAGAAGAAATATGGATCAATGAGACTCTGTATCGATTACAGGGAACTGAATAAGCTGACTATCAAGAATAGATATCTATTACCAAGAATTGATGATTTGTTTGATCAGTTGCAAGGATCAGGATGTTACTCTAAGAAATTGATCTAAGGTCAGGTTACCATCACATGAGAGTAAAGGAGACAGATATACCAAAGATAGCATTTAGAACACGCTATGGACATCATGAATTTACCGTAATGACTTTTGGATTGACGAACGCACCGGCTGTGTTCATGGATCTCATGAACCGTGTGTAAGCCATATATAGACAAGTTTGTTATTGTGTTTATTGATGATATTCTGGTATATTCTAAGGAGGTGGAAGAACATGAACAACATCTCCGTTTGCTACTTGAGGTGCTCAGGAAAGAGCAGTTATATGTGAAATTTTCAAAGTGTGATTTCTGGCTGCAATAAGTTCAAGTTTTGGGACATATCGTAGGTGTCAATGGTATTCAGGTTGATCCTGAGAAGATAAAAATGGTTAAGAAATGGGAGATGCCTAAGTCGCCAATGCAGAATCGATAATTCTTAGGTCTCACCAGTTCTTATAGGAGATTCATTGAGGGATTTTCTACTATTCTGTGACCGTTAACAACATTGACTCACAAGGGTAAAAAGTATGAGTAGACTGAGCAACATGAGTCTGCATTTTAGTTGTTAAAAAAGAAATTGACTACTGCTCCAATTTTGTCTTTGCCCGAAGGGAATGAAGACTTCTTGATTTATTGTGATGCTTCACGACAGGGTTTTGGTTACGTGTTGATGCAACGTAGGAAAGTGATCGCCTATGGGTCGCGACAACTGAAGGTACATGAGCAGAATTACACGACGCATGATTTGGAACTTGATGTTGTGGTCTTTGCACTGAAGATGTGGAGACACTGCTTGTATGGTACTAAGTTTACCGTTTTCACTGATCACAAGAGTTTGCAGCATATTTTCGACCAGAAACAGTTTAATATGAGGCAGAGACGTTGGGTAGAGCTATTGAATGACTACGATTACGAGATCCGCTATCATCCTGGCAAGGTTAATGTCGTTGCAGATGCCTTGAGTAGGAAAGAGAAGGGAACCTCTCCGAGTTAGAGCACTGAATATGATTGTCTGAACGAACCTTACTTCTCAGATACGTGGCGCAAAACTTGAGGCATTAGAAGAAGGGAACATTGTTACTGAGTCACATAGAGGACTGAATAAGAAATTTGTCATCCGAGAAGATGGAACCCGATACTTCCTAGACAGAATTTGGGTACCGAAGTTTGGTGGATTAAGGGAACTAGTGCTAGATGAGGCACACAAGACAAGATATTCTATTCACCTGGATCCGACAAGATGGATCAAGATCTTAAGGCACTATACTGGTGGCCTAATATGAAATCCGATATTGCTACCTATGTTGGTAAGTGCTCGACATGTGCTAAAGTCAAGGCAGAACATCAGAACCCGTCAGGACTGCTGACACAGTCGGAGATTCCCAGTGGAAATGGGAATGTAATGCAATGGACTTCATTACTAAGTTACCTAAGACGGTGGGAGGTTACGACACCATCTGGGTTGTTGTGGATCGTCTCACTAAGTCGGCTCACTTTCTACCGATTAAGGAAACGGATAAAATGGAGAAGTTGGCACAGATTTACTTCAAAGAAGTGGTTTCCCGACATGGAGTGCCGATATTCATTATTTCCAACAGAGACAATAGATTTACATCTAGGTTCTGGCAAACATTACAGGATGCAATGGGAACTCATTCAGACATGAGCACAACGTATCACCCACAAACTGATGGCCAGAGCCAGAGAACCATCCAGGCATTGGAAGACATGCTGAGGGCATGTCTTATTGATTTCAGAAATGGATAGGATAAGCATCTTCCAGTAGCTGAATTCTCATACAACAACAGTTATCACGCTAGCATAAAGGTCGCGCCTTTTGGAGCACTTTATGGCAGAAAGTGTAGATCTCCCGTATGTTGGACTGAACTAGGGGATAGTCAACTGACCGGTCCTGAGATTATACTAGAAACAACTGAAAAGATCGTACAAATTCAAGAGAGACTGAAGACGGCTTGAAGTCGTCAAAAGAGTTATGCCGACGTTAGAAGGCGAGATTTGGAATTTCAGGTTGGAGACAAAGTTATGCTCAAGGTATCACCCTGGAAGGGTGTAATGCATTTTGGTAAACGAGGAACGCTAAGTCCGAGATATATAGGACCATTTGAGATTACTGAAAGATTTGGACCGGTAGCGTACAGGCCGAAACTACTGCAATAACTCAGCGAAATTCGTGACACTTTCCATGTTTCTAACTTGAAGAAATGCTTATCAGACGAAAGTTTAGTGATTCCTTTAGAAGAGATACAAATTGATAGTAGACTTCATTTCATGGAGGAACCTATTGAGATCATGGACCGTAAGGTCAAACGCTTAAAGCAGAGCAACACACCGATCGTTAAAGTTCGAAGGAACGCAAGCAGAGGACCAGAATTCACGTAGGAACTTGAAGGCCAAATGAAACAAAAGTATCCGCAACTGATTTCAGACGAAACAACTCCACCCGATGTGTACTAAATTTCAGGAAGAAATTTCATTAATGGGGGGATAATGTAACAACCCTGTTATTTCAGTTAAGCTTCGTTAACTGTTCGTTAAGTTATTTAACGGAACTTACTTGAATTTTGTGTATTTGATCTAGTTAAATGCATACTTGAGTTCATGATGAACTACTATATTTAATAGATGATTATATTAGCTGGAAAACCTATTTCATGTTTTGAAATACTGAGGAAACGATGCAGTTTTGAAAACTGCAACAGAGGTCCCGTGAGACTGCGAAATGATAGATTTGTAATAAAATAATTATTTTTAATAATTATTAACTTTAAGAAAAACTTATTTAATTTATTATATATTTAATTAATTAAACTTGGTGGGATGCGTTTTAACGACCGGTTAACGTTCCGGGAACTCGGTACGGTTAACGGCAACTAGAAACGAACCACACTTATCGTACTAGAAAGCCAAAGCATAATGTAATTTAATTTTAATAATTATATTATATAATTATTATGTTTTAAAAATAGTTTCAATTTATTAGAATCTATATAGATTAAAAACGCGAGAAATCAACGTTTAACTACTCGGTTCGCGTTTTCGGGCCACAGAACCTATCGACACCTAACGGGCTACACTATGAATGTACTAATTTGTTAAATTCATCCCATGGACTTCCTCTTAGAGCCTCATGGCCGAAATCCACCCCAAGCCCCCCTTGTTGGACCTTTTTGTTTACTAGCTTGCTTAATGGGTTGTAGTTAGGCCCTAAAGCTAACCCTTAAAACCCCTAATTAGAAAAATACACTTATTCACTCCCTCCTACCCTAGAGTCACGAAATTTACAGCCTCCCATCATCATCTTCATCGTCGATCACCATCCCCACAAGAACACCACTCAAAACTCAAAATTAGAACAAGTCTCGTGCATTAAAGTTGTTGCTTTCTTCATCCTCTACGCGGATATACTTGCAATTTATGTTTTTAAGGTATAATCACTAACCCTAATCTTTCTAGATCAGATGTTTGTTCAAGTACATAGTGCATTAATGTCTAGTGCTCAATTGATTGTGATTAGAGTCGTTACTAGTTGTTAAATTGCGCGATTGATGTCGTTTGTATGAATCACGAATTTAATTGCTATGAATCTGATTAAATGAGTTTGTGTACTGATCTTTTAATGTATCTAGATGGATAGATCTCGAAAATTAATAAATTTGGACTTTGGATTTGCGTATTTTCATTACCGTATGCGTAAGTTATGATCAATCGAAGTTTTCGTTAGGGTTTTGCATGCTATACGAATTTTTTGGAACATATTTTTTGTGAATTTGTAATTAAAATGATAACCATTGAATTCTTTGTTAAAAATCACGCAAGATAGACTTTAGAATCATGTTAAAAGGTTTTATATTGCTCTCGATATGATAAAACAAATATTGGTGATTTGTATTGAGCTGAAACTGTGATCGTATGAACGATAAATGATCTCACATGAACTAGAAATTGTTTGAGACTATGTTCTCCTGGTATGTTGTTATTTATATGTTCCTAAGAATATTACATTGATATAATGACTTCTGAAAACATAGTTTGCTATGTGTTATATGCATCATCAAATGACATGTCAGATTGTTGCTCAAAAACTGAAGGTCTGATTTTAATGAATTAACTGTACAAATTGGGTACATGAAAGTCTTTGATTATTTTATCAAGAAAACTTTGGAGTGTCAAGAGTAATCTCCAATTAGCCTTTGTTAAAATCTATTTTCTAAATTAAATGAGAATTTTTCTAAAATTGTTGCGCATGTAGAAACTGATTTGGTAAACCTTAACCAGACCATTTCTGAAACCTGACTTATAGATATCGTATGAGGCTCTGGCCAAGCTTTTTAGAAACTTTTATGAGTCTAGTTGTGATATGGAGTTGGTCATATTATGATGATTTATGTGCTATGAATTATGTGCATTTTTTGCGACTCGTGCATGAATTTGATGCTAAAAGATAAACCGTGAACGCGTACTTGACAAACTGTGAATTAAAACATGTTAGTGGACTTAGGATTGACATGTTGACCAAGATTACATGACCTACTGAGATGTTTGACTTTATTCGACCACTTGACCAAGTTTGACTTTGGTTGACTTTTGTTGACTTGATTGAACTTGTTGACTTTTGCTTACTTGTTGAGTCAGTCTGAGCACTAGGACTATGCGTACACTATGAGTTGACATAGTGTGATTTATATATTTACTTAAGGTAACTTATTTTCTTAGGTTGCATTTTACGGTCGTGATTGACCGACTACCGTACCATTTTACTAAGAGTTTACCGTGCTTTGCAAAGGTGAGTCTACAGTTCCATTTTCTTTAACATTTTTGGGATGAGATAACATGTTATTTCAAATTGTTTTACATATTAGGCACGAGTAACTTAAACGAATATACATATGAGTTCATATCAAAAATTCTTTAGCTTGATTATATTTATTACTTTACGTAAGCTCGACTTATAGGGACGGTACCGTTAAGTTTGACAAACTTCGCCTCAACGTACGGGGTGCTTATTCTATTGTAACTTGTACACCTGATCAGTGTATGCTTAGAAAGGGTAAAAGGAAGATGCGTAGCGACTTAGCTATCCGCAGGGTTAAAGCCTTATAATCAAGTGCTCATGATAATATATAATTTTTACGATGTTTTTCAGAAATCTCGTGGCCTAACTTACGATGAATGATACTTAAAATTTATGTTTACAAACTAGAAACTAGACAAGGTAATGTCTACAAGCAATTGAAACAAAAAGAACATTTTGATGTCACACACAGTTGAAACATGACATCGCCGATTACCAACAGTTTAACACTTGGCATTTGTTGTATGCATACTTTTGACATTAAACTTTGATGTTTGAACTGATAAATGTTTACAGATTTCTGAATACTAATTCTGGATACCCATTACTGATAAATGATTTTGAAAACTGTTTTTCGATAAACGACTTATGGAAACTGTTTTATGAAACATACGAGAACTATTTACTTAAACCTGTAGATTCACTCAACTTTATGTTGACCCATTTTGCATGTTTTATCTCAGGTATTAGTTGCTTTCGATGTAGAACATTGCTGTTACGTAGAAGTCAAGCCAAGCACTGGGACCAAAGTTAACATCACCGTTAATGGATTTTGACAGGGTGTTATACACTTGCACTCTAAATTGTACTGTTCTCTTTTAGCAGGGTTGAACTGAGATGTTTCTTTATTCTCACCATCCGAGCCCACGGTCCAAACAAACTCGGTCTCAATACATTCCCAACCTAGAATCTATTCCATTCAAGTAGATCATAAACCTACTTTTCCAGTCCGTAAAGTCCTTATGATTATCAAGTTTAGGTTCCTTGTTGGAGGTACCATGTGTCAATAGATAAGCACAATCATTAACAACAACTTGATTAGTGTCAGACATGATTTAAAGTTGAAGTGAAATTAAACTGAATTAGTTTTCTGTGTTAAATGACGGACGATCGAGTGTCCAAGTCACATGGTCGAGTGTCTTAGTCAATCGATCGAGTGTCTTAAAGTCCAATGGGTAGTACTTCATTACAATCAGTCAAAATGGTATTACTACTCACACGGTCGATTGTCTAACTCCCACGGTCGAATGTCTACACTCACATGGTCGAATGTCTAGACACACGGTCGAGTCTCTAGGTGAAGATATATATATATATATATATATATATATATATATATATATATATATATATATATATATATATATATATATATATATATATATTTATAGGTTGCATTACACGGATGTGACCGTGTGTCACAAAAGGTGAGTCTGTGTCCCATTTCCACTTTTTCTTTTGGGATGAGATAACATATTACTTTCAAACTTTTTTTTACAATTTAGACATGAGTACTAAGCTTTATACATATGAGTTACTGTTAAGAAAGCCCTTAGCTTGAACACGATAGTTACTTTTGTAAGCGCGAATCATTGGGACAGATATGTTAGGTTTGACAGCCTCACCCTACATACTGGGTGCTTATTACTTCGTAAACTGTACACATGAACAAGTGTATACTAAGATAGGGTAAAGGAGCTCGTGTAGTTCTAAACTACTCGTGGCATTAAGCTTTGTATTCAAGTGCTCATAAGAATGTATATACTTTTACAATATTTTGTACGAAATCACGTGGTCTAATGCTGATAACTGAATACTTAAAACTGTAGATTCACCAACATATTTGTTGACTTGTTTTGCATGTTTTCTCTCAGGTCCATAAACTTTTAGCTTCCGCTTTTACTAGAAGGTGCATGGCATTGCTTGCTGGAATCCAACATGTTTTATCAAAGACATTATTTCATATTCGCATTTAAACTATTTCATTTATTAAATACTGTTGGTTGTTTACTTCCATCACTGTTGGTATTTCTTACTGTTGGAGACTTACTTTTAAAGTCAAACATTTTATTAAAATAAATACGAATACTTTTGGAAAACGTCTCATTTTGAAGACGTAACTGTTACTAACTGTTACAGTGAGACCCAATGATTAACGCACCGTCAAATGGAATTTGGCAGGATGTTATATACTGTGACATGAGTAGGAGCATTTCTTGTAGCACCTGTTGCATCCCACCTGTCCAAATATATACTTATACGTAATTATATAATATATACATATTTAGATAAATATAACTAATATATATTTATACACATATAGTTATACATGTATATCATAAAAGGTAATTATATCGAATATACTTTTGTACGTACGGATCAATCCTATTATATACATCATCACAAAGAGATGGAGCGATGGGTGGCATTCTTTCAAATGACCAAAATTGTAAGAAAAACATTGCTCCATTTATACGCATTATTAAGGTCAATAAGGTTATACACAAAGTTTAACGAGACAATAGTTGAGTTGGTGTCGGGAAATAAAACACCACCATTTAAAGCTACTAGGTACACTCTATATCTTTGTTGATGAGTGTCGTCTGTATCTCCAATTTGCTAACCCAAAGCTGCGATCGAGGTCGAAAATTTGATTTTGCCCGTTTTAAGATCTTGGGGCTGAAAATTAATCCGAAATAATATGCACAAATGTCTATCCATGTTGCAACATCGTGATTATGCTAAAAGCCGGAAACCACTAGTCCATCGATGGGCAAACCCCACAATATTTGCACATCTTTCCTTGTTACTGTGGCTTCACCAACTGGGAAATGAAATGTACGCGTCTCCGAACTTCACATTTCGACCGAATTTGTTTTAAAAACATGATTTAACCATTAGTATCCGATTCAAACTCGTTGGTTCGACGTACCTCAACAGTCAAACAAGTGTCAACCAGTCCCACCCCCAACTCTAGCTGATAAGTTAAGTCACCCTTCTTTTTTTCCAGAAAAAGAATCGAATAAAGAAAGAGATAGTTTATATCCTGTATCGATCATAGAATCACTCTATGAATAGGTGAATTTATATTAATATACCTTTTGTTATACTGAAAAAAGAAGTAAATAAATGTAATATATTTATAAACATCATATATTTATACATATTTATACGTACATATATATTATACATATTTATACACAATATTTATACGTATATTTATACATATATTTAATAAACGTGTATTTATACATATATTTATACATATACATATATAATATAATTAATAAACGTATATCTTTATACATATATACTCAACTTTTATACATATATTAATAAACGTAAATACGTATATTTATACATGAGTGAACGTAAATACATATATCTATCTATACATATATACTTAATATATAACTAATATATTAATAAATGTATATTAATAAACGTAAATACATATATTTATGCATGAGTCAAAAAAATTACCTCAGAGCGTCTTTATTTTGGTTCGGAAGTCGGTTAATGTGGTTCAAAAGATCTCTATCGTATTTTCGCGGCTTAAGTTTTTTGGTATATCGGGAGCGTTGACGAAGATAGCATATGACCTATGTGAATGTGCTATTTGTAAAAAAAAAAAAAAAAATAAAAAAAAATATAAATAAGAAGAAGTTCATTATTAACCGGTTCACCTTGAGCATGTACGTTGTGTGCCATTTGTAATTTTAATGCTTGAAACTGATTGTAAAAACGGGTTGAAAATGCATGAAATGGAGTTGAAATTGAGTGTATGTGTGTGTTATTGAAACAATGCATATAAATTGTTTAATGCAAAAGAGATCAAACCGGCATTACAAATACCGGTTTGATCATCTGTCAACTACGTTTTTTTAATTTTGGTAGTTAGAGGGTTATGATTTTGTCAAACAGGCGTTACAAATACCAGTTGGACAAGCTAGCACTGAAAAGCTGGATAGTGTTACAAAACGTGTCAAACTAGCATTTGAAATGCCTGGTTGTGAGTTGAAAGAAGATCGTTAAGGTAAATACATTGGGATATCAAGTAAGTTGGTGACACTAATAAGTGATATCGAGATTTTGATGTGGATTTCATTGTTTTTAGACATTATGAGAGAATTACAAAGAATTGTAATCGTATGTAATGAGAATTGCACTAAGTAGTGTGAAAAAATGATAGTAGATTTGATAAATTAGTATATTTAAAAATGTTTTTCTTTTTCAAAGCTATAAAAACATGTCATTGTTTTCTTGGCAAACAATCGCATAGGGCCTGCCTCAGACGTTACTCATTTCTTCATCGGAATCACGAAATGAAAGGAAGACTTTTACTCGAAGAGTGTACGATGGTGTGCAATTGCCATCGGCGTTCTCCTATGGCGTGCAAGTGGCATAGCCGTTGGGGGGGGGGGGGGGGGGGGGGGGGGGGGGGTTGTTCATATATTATTCATTAATTTGTTATGTTTGTTGTAATGTTGACTGATTAAATAGAGTTTTTCGTGGAATGACTGTCACACATAAATAATAAATTCACATTTATAAATAAAAAATTTAAGATTTATTTATTCTTTTCATTTTTATTTTTATTAATAACAGGACATTTTTCTCCGTTGATCCTATTATACCCCATATAGCAATCAATGTCCATCGAGTTTTTTTTCCATTTAGAATCCTTTAATTTTCAAAAACTTGCAATCATCATTCCTCCGTTTCATCACTGTCAATTTCTTTCGTTAACTTGAAGCATATGTCAGATATGTGAGGGTATTTTAATCTTTTCCCCTTCTTTTTATTTAACTTATCTTTTACTGTTAAGGGGTATTTACATATTGACTAACAGACAAAAGTTATGAATAGTTTTAGGGGTATTTTTGACTTTTCACATTTTTTTTTAATTTTAACTAAATTTCATTTTACCAACAAAGGCCTCCACACTTTTTTGAAAAATTCAAATCGACCCCCCAAACAGGGAGTAAATTGTCAAATAACAATTTTCATAAAAAAATCTTAAATAAACTCCACCCAAATATTCAACGGGTCATATCTTCTCGCTCGCAACGAGTTAAATTTTTCCGACACCATCGTTAAACTTGAAATAATTTTAGGAACACAATGTCACTAGCTATACGCAAAACGGATGCTTTTTAAAAAATGATAAATATTTGGGGTACTTTTCATACACGTTGATTTTGCGTTAAAATTTTAAAAGTCGACAATTCCATAGCGAAACGCGGAGATGCACCTATATTGTTAATTTAAAATAACATTTAAATCTCTCACGGGTTATACCTTTTAGTTCGACTCGAGTTGCGCTTCAACGACATCATCATTAGCCACACAATAATTTTACTAAACGAAATAAAATACATTAAAAATCGAACCCGGCGCGAAGCGAGGGTTCAATAACTAGTTATTACTAATGCACAGAGTAAAAATATCCAAACATCTTTTAAACCTTTATTTAGTTATCTTATCAAAATCAAAGGCACCTTCCTTTGAACATTATCCAAACACCTTTATTTAATTATCTGATTAAAATTAAGGGCACCTTTCTTTGAACACCTGCAACTCACCTTTCTTTCATGTTCTTCTTCATCTTTCTTCAACAATCAAGTTTCCATAAATCCAAATTAAACTTAACATAAATACAAAAATGTAGAAAAAAAATTATGTACACACAAAAACCTCATTTATAATTTTAATTTAATATACCAAAAACAAGGCATCTAGTAATTTCAATAGTCATATGGAGTACATGTCTCACCTTCTTTCCTCCTCCTTCTTCTCTTTTTTACTACCACGGGGACAAAATCTAACAACCTAAATTAAAATTTCATTCTACCTTCACAATTATAATATCTATCTAAATCTTCAAAATCAAAAACCATCCAAACCAAGTTAAAAAAACACACATAAACACCTTCATTGTATATTTTCTTCATATGTAAAGTTGAAAGCTTGATGTTGATCCGTATGTTAAAATAAAAAAAAAAAAAAGGAAGAATGAGACAAGATTTGGCCTCAAATATCCGTAATCGAAACAGGGGTGAAATTATTTGGGGCATGGTGAATTTGTAATTTTCAGTGTAAAATTTTTGAGTTTTTTGACGTTGACCCGGGTGGATTTTTTTTACCCTAAAACCTACATATTTTGTCCCCAAAACCTTAAAATTTTGCCCAAAATTCTCTAACTTTTGTCTAACTTTCTAATTTTGTTGAAAATCTTCGAATTTTGCCCAAAAACCTCCATAATTTGCCAAAAAAATTGCTACGCTTTAAATTTTTTTTTTGTCCCAGTGAAAAAAATCCTAATTCTACCACTGAATCTGAACCTCCGGATGTTGATTCTATTTGACCGTACACGACCTCAGGAACTAAGTCCGAATACAAATTAATCAAACTCACGGTATAACAAACTCTAGAAGCATGACCACTAGGAAATGACCAGTGGTCAACGGTGAATGTCAAAAACATGAGTTTATTATACATCCGCCGTTGCCGGCGGACTAGATGCTTAATGCTACGATGATGATGAGATCAAGAACAGATCTGATTAGAAGGTTAACGACTACGGTGAATAGAAGCCGTGATTTTTATGGTAGCAACGATAGTAAGAAAGAGATTCCGAGAAGTTTGAGGAATGAGCGTGGGAGAATTGGTTGAGTTAGATTGTAGAGTTTGAGTGAAATCGTTGTATCGATGTTGAGTTAGATTAGGTGTGCTTGGTTCGTTTAAGGCAATGGGAATGGGAATGAGAATGAGAATACAATGGAATGTAATGAGCATTATCATTATATTTGTTGGTGCTTGGTTAAAAAAGATATAGTATGAAATGAAGAATATGAAAAAAAAATATATATATATATTACCTTTAAAAACACTTTTATTATCTATCTATATATATTTATATAAAAGAGAGTTTAAAAAAAGCTGCATGTGAATACTACCTTAATTAACATATTAACTAATTGACAAAATTTGTATTTTCTGTTATGAATATTACTATTTGCGCTACAGTGTTTTTTTTCACGGATTGAATAGTACTATTTGCGCTACAGTAATTTTTTTCCCACCGATTGAATAGTACTATTTGCGCTACAATAATTTTTTTCTCCAAAGATAAAAAAAGCAACTTTCGTAAAAGAAAAAACCCTTCAATGTTAGAAAAAGTTGTCGAAAATTTTTTTTTTTTACAAAAAAATCAACTAACTTTTTTTCCCCTTCCTCAACGATAAAGGAAGCAACTTTCATAAAAGGAATAACCCTTCAATGCTACTAAAAGATGTCGAAAAACAATATTTTTTACAAAATAGATCAACTAACTTTAAAAAAAACGAACGTTAAAAGAAGCAACTTTCACAGAAGGAACAACCCTTCAATGTTAGATGTTGAATTTTTTTTTTTTTTACAAAATAGATCAAGACTTTTTTTTTAACTCGCATTCAAAACGGATTCCCCGGCGCGAAGCGATGACTCCACAACTAGTTGTTGCTAATTGTGTCAAGTGGAAAATCCACATGTTCCTTCCACAATTATCCAAAAAAATTAAGTAGCTAAATAAACGGTTATTAATTGATATTGACCATCTATTGGGGATGATTCTCACACACTGTTTTTTGATCCTCACACACCAATTTACTTGAACTCCTCCCTAATAATAGGGTAAAAGGGTGTGTGAGGACCAAAAAACAGTGTGTGAGAATCATCCCCCATCTATTTATCTATCTATCTATAATAAAATATAAAATAAAATAGAATAAGAGTGGTACTGAATTACTCCGTAATATAACTCTCATGTATTTTTTTTTTTTTTCAATAAACAAAGAATATTAAGAAAAATACTTAAAGCCTATTCAACTAAAGCCCAAGATACAATAGAAAAAGTTCGGCCTACCCTACACATGAAAATTGAAAAAAAAAAAAAAAACAAAAAAAAACTATTAAATTTCGTTGATAATAAATAATGTAAAGTAATAATTAAAATTAACATTAATTAATATTAATATTATTTAATTTAATTAATATTAATAATAATAACGAAATAAAAGGTGCAAATCATTAAAATGAGTCACACAAATTTAATCAAAACGTTAGTTTTTATACAAAATTAAATATGAATATTTATTAAAAAAAAATTAGTCCGTTACAAACTAGTTATCTCTTTTATATTATTTTTATTTGTCTAAAATTGATTTCCCACTTTGAAACATAAATATAATATCATTAAACTCTTACTCTAATATAATAAAAATTTATAAAATTTACTTTTCATTAGTAAAAGATTTTTACCAATTGCCGATATATAAATTATAATTATAAACAACTGAAACATAGTTTAAAGTATTGAACGAAAATCATTTCCTGCAACAATGTGTGGAGCCGCCTTTTACTCGTCATTACTTAAATGGAATTAATTAAATAGAAATAGACACGAGTTTAAGTTTCAACACCATTCCTTTTAGTTCCATTCGCATATATATGACATCTAACTCAACTCTTATTACTTCACATTTGCAGATTTGATTCACTAATAATGAATCCAAATGCTAATAAAATATGCAGCCATCAATAATAGTTATAGTTTGAAACTAATTTTAATGTAGGATGTTGTTTGCATTTTCAGATACAATGGTTGATTGTTGTATAGCTGTGGTAATTGAGGGAACAATCGATTCGACTAAAACGACATCACAAAAAACTGAAGTCTTCGGAGACTATTCTCAATCGCGGTTACACCGACTGTTGAGAAGATGTTTATTGACCCAATTTATAGTATAATTTGCTAACCTTTCATTACTCTTTTAAATACTAACTGATACGACCTATTGAAAATAGAGTATTGACTCAAATTAACTACACTTCAAGCTATTGGATCAATATATGCCCCTTTAAACGTACCACAAACATAGTTTGAAAATCAACATCAATCGTCGTAAAATAAGTGACTCATTTGAAACAGGTTTTGAGTAGCCGTGCAGCGCACATGATAAAAACCTAGTTATACTTATATACAAGGAACTTGATGTCCATAAATCAGTGTCTTGTTAATATTATTAATATCTTAAATATAATAAAATTATTTATTAATAATGGAAAAGTTCCAATAAACAATTAAATGTGTCATTCAAACGAATATAAAATGAAAATCCAATTAATTGTTTATATGAAATTTTATTCTTAAAATGAAGTTGTGAGTTAACCTACTACCAAGACATTGAACAGATTAATGGTGGATTTAAAATATGATAGTGTTTAACATGGAATGGAGAATGTGAACCCTTAATTGGCAGTTGGCACGTCAAAATTAAAGTACTCCGTATATGAAAAGTAGTTGAGATTTTTTAGGGGAAAAAAAAAAAAGTAGGCAGTTACAAGTATTATCATTACCCCCTATTGAATACCCCCAATTTAGAGGGTAATACTTCATTACCCACTACTAAGTATTCATTTCATTCCTTATAACATACTAAGCATAATTAATGATAATCGTTATCTTTCCTTACCATTTAATACTCCCAACCAAGCATACCGTAAATGTTTACTAGATGTTGTGTTTCATTACTAAGTGCCTTTAATTCCTTAATTGATAGAAGTTTCATAAAGTAAAAATCTGTTTAAAAACAATATCATAAAGTTGAATTGGATAAATATTATTCGAGTACCTGGAGTTCATTTGTGTACGGATGATTAAGAAAACTATAGTTAGGGATAAATTAGGTTTGTGTTGTTACATTATTAATTTTTTAATTAGGGTTTGTAATTTTGAAGAACAAAGTTAGAGCAAGATTAGATGAAGAAGAACGCTAAAAAACGAATTTACCCTCACATGCAATGCAGATGTTAGGGCTTAATGGTCTTATTTAACATAAGTTAGACGAAAAGATGCTGATTGCACTTTTTTCAAATTTAAAGAAATCTAAAAGCAAAAAAAAATCCAACGAACGTTGATTGCAATATGAGGGTATATAGAAGCACTGTTGTAAACGACGTCTGTTGCATCCGTTGCAACGCCCGTTGCGGCGTTCTGGTGACTAAACCGTTTCGACCCCGTCCCGTTTTCTTATAAGCCGACCAATGGTCAAAAGTCAGGTCAAATGCATGAAAAATTGGGTCAACGCCGGTCAAAAGTCAAAAATTCTGTTAAGATCGGTCATATTTCGGTCAAATCAATCAAAATGACTTAGTTTAGTATTCCATTTTGTATTATATTAACACTAATAGCAATTATAGGTACAAACTTGTCAACGAAGGTTTTTTAGCTCTAAAATATGTGTAAATATATATATATATATATATATATATATATATACATATATATATATATATACATATATATATATATATATATACATATATATATATATATATATATATATATATATATATATATATATATATATATATATATAAAAGTCAACATTAGCCAACATCCGTTTCGACCCCGTCTCGGCTCCGTTGGCTCCGTTTTTTCCGTTGCGACGTTTTGAGGTCGCTATCGTTTCGGCCCGTCTCGCGTCTTTTTCATACAAGAATGACTAACGGATAAAATAAAGTCTTAATAACATATTGAAAACTACGGAGTACTTTATTAACTCTCGTACTAGGTGAAATCTCAAGGGTGGAACCCAACGAACCACATAAAGCGACAAACTGTTATTGGCCTTCTGGGGCGAGGTAGTAATCCGGCCACTATTCTACCATGCACTGTTAAAAATTAAACATATATTTGGTTTGATTACAAAGAACCACATCATTATTTAACCAATAATTAACAGATAATCATCATTACATTCATATTCATATTCATATTCATATTCATATTCATATTCCTTTCTAATTAAATTATGTATATACAGTTCAAATAGCTTGACTTCACATAGTGATATTAGTATTATAATCATCACCAAAATATTGATTCCGTTTTTAATAAGACAAATATACCATGAACATACTTGGGTGTCAAAGTACATTTCATTATCTTTTTAAGAAAAGAAAACAAAAAGAAAAAGATATGAAACCAAGGCGTTCAAGTACTACGTACCAGTAATAGTTTTAACTTTTAATTACCCTTCTTATTTTATTTGTTCTTTGATATATCAATCATTTAGTTTGAAACGAGCAAGTAATGTAACGTGATTTTCTACGGAAAATAATTTCACTCAATTAATTAAATATTGTTTCAGTAATAGTCTTTGCATTGCTGCGAGAAATCATTTGCAACAATATATAGTTTCGGTATATATATTGAAAACACTTTTTATAGTTTTTATTTACATTACGCATATTAAAAATTACTGTAGTAAGATTTTGTTTAAAGAAATGTAAGAAAAAGTTATAATGATAATATTCCAAAAATAGAAGTTTGCAACTAGAGGCGAAGTCAGAATTTCCAAATAAGGATGACATTTTTTGAAAAGTAAATATCAATATTATATTATTCATATTTAACAGATGCTAAAATTTATAAATAAAGGATATTGGCTATTAAATTACAAATTTTAATACACTATAATAGTCATATTTGAAGAGTTAGGGGTGACTAAACATTCAAATGCATCCCCCAGTGCCTTAGAAAAAGATTAAAGCAAATTAAAAGTTTTAAGAAAATCGAAGCTATCAGTAAACATGAATCTATATTAGGATAGCTACTATAACAAAATGTCTTTAATTCTTTATATTTTGAAAGTTATTATAAAAATATGTCGTTATTCATAAAATAAACGACAATCTTATGGGCAAACAGTTGATCGATCCTATATCAAGTTATTACTTGATTAAGGATCGAATGCAATGAGATTATGGAGGATGAGATGTTTGATGATTATTTTGAGCCCCGATGATCGTCTTTCACTTTGTCAATCAAGTGATCAACCACCCCGACCCGTTCTTGATTATCAATTAGCATGATTCACCTTAGCGCAATGTAGAAACCACTTGGGCAAGATCACAAGTGAAAATCACAAAGGCTTGGGCAAATGACAGAGAATTAACAACCTATAAATGAGATGTCATGCTCTCTATTTATAGTATTCGAAATATCCGCGGTCTGCGGATTGCTTAACTATTCGCGGAAACTTAGCGGATTAAACCGCAATCTTTTATTAAGGCGGAAACATAACCGCTGTATTTATTTTCAGCGGATATTCCATAACTTTGGATTATAGCTCGCATAATTCTTGTGATGCCCCGTACAAAACCATCGTGTACGAATCATCAACAACAGGATCATTACAAGGTTAAGTACTATATGCTGTAATAAACGAAGTTGCATTCACGATAGAAAGATGACGTCATAATCGACATCAAATGTTTTACACCAACAGTATGCTTCTACGAATAGCAAGCATGAATAAATGTATGTGACCCTTAGGTCGTTACAAAACATAGTTTCAAATGTATTAAAGTTTGAATGCAAGATAAAGTGTTTCATGCAGTTGACATCTCTAAAGCAGCGGGTGTCTACAGCAAGACTAGTACACAGCGGAAGCAACCTTAAGCATCTGAGAAAAACATGCTTAAAAACGTCAACACAAAGGTTGGTGAGCTATAGTTTAAGTATAACAGTATGTAAGGTAGGCCACGAGATTTCAGTGCTACAAAGAGCGTTTCAAAACAGTATGATAAAGTATATGTTAACCGTGGGCACTTGGTAACTAACTTAACGTTTATACCCCCTGAAAGTACACTTGGCAAGTGCGTATGTATACGAAGTATTAAACACTCATTAAATGCTAGCGCGACTAGCCCGAGTGGGGATGTCAAACCATATGGATCCATATCTAAGATTCGCGTTCACGGTTCAAAAACCAATGATTAAACGTTACCGAGCTAAAGGGAATGTTTATGCCGTTGTATAACCCACACATATAAAGTTTAAGTACTCGTGCCTAGTATGTAAAACGTAAAATGCACATGTATTCTCAGTTCCCAAAATAGTTAAAGTAAAAAGGGATGCTATAACTCACAATGATAAAGTAGCGGTAAAGTATGACTCGGGAAATAAGCAAGTGTGTAGGTCCAGAAAGCCCTCAACCTAAGTCAAATAGTACTAAGTCAGTAAATCATCTCAATAGGTTTAAATGTATGTAAATAAGGTCTTAAGGGTCATCATCATTCATCATCAAACAAAAGGTGTAAAGTAAGTTTCATTCTAGGAAAGAGTTTAAAACAAAAGCTGAGTTCGGTCAGTCACCACGGCCTCTATACCTACTGAAATAAGGTGAGGCCAGTAGCCATGGCTCTGTATATGAGTCCTTTAGTTGTGGTAAAAATCCCAGAAGCAAACTCGTCTTCGTTTGACCGTGGCGACGGTCCAAGTGCGAGTAGGTCAGAATTTTCAGCACAACGTTAAAAGGACATAGTGACGATCGGAGGGCCATAAATCCTAAACCGTAACTCGGATTAAGAAGAGTCCTAAATGAAAAGTTATCTACTCGTATCTGAAAATCATCTTTACAGTAGCCCAGGTTGTACGGGTCAGACACAGAAACAGTAAAACAGTAGGGTCAGTAGGTTCCGGTGGTTCTTGGTGCTCGATGCTTATCATGGTTCTCATCCTTGATGCATATAGCTTCAAGTGTACAACTCGTTGATGTGTTTGCATCATTTTCACCAAGGTTTGACCATCATAACCCAAGTGTAAGTCTAAGACATGAAGCACAACTCACTTAAGTGTTGCAAGTGTTTTGATGAACCAAAGTTACATCAAAGTCTTAGATTCAACACATACAAGAAATGTAAAAGTAATATTAAGTTACAACTTGAAAATAAACTTATAAAATCAAGATCTTAAGTTGTAGAACATAGTTCTTAGTTAGATCTTGAAGATCCTAGACTCAAAAGTCTAGATCTAACATAAGTGTACCAAGTTATAATTAAAGAAAACTTACTTACATGTTCTTGAACTAAAGTTAACTTTTAGTTCAAGATTAATGAGATCAAAGTTAACTAGTAACACTTGACCAATCTTAACCAACAAACATGAATTTAAAGTGCATAATATAAGGAAACAAGCTAAGTAAACAAGTAACTAGTTCATGGGTTGTTCATACTTTAAAGATTCAAACCAAAGTTTGATCTTTAAGAATGTAAACTTTAAGTTTACAAACATGACTTACAAGTAATGATTCTACAACCATGAACTTAAAATCTTTTAACATATTAAGTGTAGAACATAAACTAGAAAGTTTATGTTCTTGTGTGTTCTTTTAAATACAAGATAAAAGAAGAACAAACTAGTAAGTTTGTTCCTTGATAACATATAAGTAAATAACAACAACTAACAACTACAAATAATTAACAACAAAGAACAAAAGATGATGATGATTATGGGTGTTGTAGGTCACGGTTTTGATGAGGAAAAAGAAGAGAACATAAGTTGTTGCTTACAATATTTAAGAGAGAAAAGAGAGCAAAGTTAAGATGCAAGTTGAAGTGTGTGTGAGAATGAGAGGAAGTATGAGTGAAGTAATAAGAAAAATTGCAAAAGAACTCTCCCATTAGCAAAGGAGGCCGACGGCCTAGAGGGAATAAGGAGGAAGAAGTTTGCACACTAGTTACTAGCATGTAAGGCTTAAAAGGTTGGTTAATAAGGGTGCATTCATGGGGATTATGGTGTAAGTATTATGTGACTAGATTCTTCATGTAATAAACTAGCTAGTTACATCCTTAAGTAATAATTACACATGAAAGACATGGGCTAATGAATCCATTTAAGATGTAGGGTGGGCTTATAAGCCCATGTACAAATATAAAGCCCAAGTTCCAAGTTTGTAGCAATTAAACAAATAAAGCCCATGTAATTAACTAATAACCATAGTTAATCAAAATGATTAATAAAATCAATCATGAATGTAAATAATATTTGAAAATATTATTCGTATAATGTACGTATGTCGCAAAGACATTTCGGGCAATTAAAGTCAAGTACGAGCAATCATGGCAACATGTAAATGTAATAACATACATTCGTTTATTCACAAGTATTAATAATAACAATTATTAATAAACAAACGTTGGAAAATCCAAGGTCGTTACATTACCCGCCTGTTAAAGAAAATTTCATCCCAAAATTTAAGCTGAGGTAGATGGAGGAGTCGGGAAAAGGTGAGGATACTTCTGCATCATTTGATCCTCTCGCTCCCAAGTAAACTCAGGTCCTCGTTTGGCATTCCATCGTACTCGGACGATCGAAATCTTGTTGCATTTCAAAGTTTTGATCTCTCGATCCATAATTTCAACAGGTTCTTCCACAAAGTGGAGTTTGTCATCAATTGTAAGTTCTTCAAGTGGTATGATAAGTTCGGGTGCAGCAAGACACTTCTTCAAGTTTGAAACGTGGAAGGTAGGATGAACTGAGCTCAATTGTGCTGGTAGATCCAAACGGTATGCAACGGGTCCAACACATTCCAAGATTTCAAAAGGACCAATGTATCGTGGGTTTAACTTTCCACGTTTTCCAAAACGGATCACACTTTTCCAAGGTGCAACCTTCAACATTACGCGGTCACCCACGTTGAATTCAAAGTCTTTATGTTTAAGATCGGCATAACTCTTTTGACGATCACGGGCAGTTTTAAGTCTAGCTTGAATCTGAGCAATCTTCTCCGTTGTTTCATGGACTACCTCGGGTCCGGTGATTTGCTTTTCGCCTACTTCAGCCCAACAAACAGGAGATCGGCACTTGCGGCCATACAACTCTTCAAAAAGTGCGGCATTAATGCTAGAGTGATAACTGTTGTTGTAAGAAAATTCAGCGAGTGGCAAATGCCTTTCCCAGGCCTTTCCGAAATCAATGACACATGCACGCAACATATCTTCCAATGTCTGAATCGTTCGTTCACTTTGCCCGTCAGTCTGAGGGTGATAAGCAGTACTCATGTCAAGATGAGTTCCCATGGCTTCTTGCAAAGAACGCCAAAATCTAGAAGCAAAACGGGGATCGCGATCGGAGATGATCGATAAAGGTACACCATGACGAGATACAACCTCCTTGATGTATAGTTGAGCAAGTCTCTCCATTGTATCCGTTTCCTTCATCGCTAGAAAGTGTGCAGATTTGGTAAGACGGTCAACGATAACCCAGATGGTATCGTATCCGCCCACCGTCTTTGGTAGCTTGGTGATAAAATCCATCGTTATCCTTTCCCACTTCTATTGTGAGATTTCCGGTTGTTGAAGTAAACCAGAAGGTCTCTAATGCTCGGCTTTAACCTTCGAACAAGTCAAACACTTACCAACATAAGTCGCAACGTCCTTCTTAAGATTCGGCCACCAATACTATTCTTTAAGGTCGTGGTACATTTTTCCCTCTCTAGTATGAATCGAATATCTCGATTTTTGTGCTTCATCAAGTATAAGGTTCCGTAGATCTCCATAAAGAGGTACCCAAATTCTTCCGGCATAACATCGGAGTCCAGACTCCCTAACCTCGAATCGAGAGACAAGTATATTCAAATGTTCATGAGTTATATTCTCCTTCTTGAGAGCCTCATCTTGGGCTACTCTGATCTGGCTATTGAGGTTCGAAAGAATGGTGATGTTCAGAGCCCTAACACGAAGAGGTGTCATCCTCTCCTTTCGGCTCAAAGCGTCAGCTACAACATTGGCCTTGCCAGGATGATAACGAAGTTCACAATCGTAGTCGTTGATCGTCTCAATCCATCGACGCTGTCTCATATTCAGTTGCTTCTGATCAAAGATGTGCTGGAGACTCTTGTGATCGGTGAAGATAGTGCTCTTAGTTCCATAAAGATAGTGTCTCCACAATTTGAGCGCAAAGAAAACGGCTCCAAGTTCAAGATCGTGAGTAGTGTAGTTCCGCTCGTGAATCTTCAATTGGCGGGAGGCATAGGCAATAACTTTTGATCGTTGCATCAGTACACAACTAAAACCACTCTTCGATGCATCACAATAAACAACAAAGTCGTCACTGCCCTCAGGAAGTGATAGGATAGGTGCGGTGGTTAACTTCTTCTTCAAATTTTGAAATGATGATTCGTGTGCGGGTTCCCAAATGAACTTCTTGCCCTTGTAAGTCAGCGCGGTCAAAGGACGTGCAATCAGAGAAAATCCTTCAATGAACCTTCGGTAGTAACCGGCGAGATCTAGGAATTGGCGAATATGAGTCAGAGTAGTGGGGGTCTCCCACTTGCTGATAGCTTCAATCTTGGCGGGGTCAACTTTGATGCCCTGGTCGCTCACAACATGACTCAAAAATTGGACTTCCTTCAACCAAAATTCACACTTGGAGAATTTGGCATAAAGTTGCTCTTGTCTCAAGAGTTCAAGTACTAATCGGAGATGTTGCTCATGCTCTTCTTCGCTCTTAGAGTAGATGAGGATATCATCTATGAAGACGATAACAAACTTATCCAAGTACGGCTTGCAGACACGATTCATGAGATCCATGAACACGGCAGGTGCATTGGTCAAACCGAATGGCATCACGAGAAACTCATAATGACCATAACGAGTTCTGAACGCAGTTTTCATCACATCACTTTCCTTCACCCTCAACTGGTGATAACCAGATTGTAAATCGATCTTAGAGTAAACGCTCGTTCCTTGTAGTTGATCAAAAAGATCGTCAATTCGCGGAAGAGGATACCGATTCTTGATTGTCAATTTGTTGAGTTCACGGTAGTCGATACACATACGGAAGGATCCATCCTTCTTCTTCACAAAAAAACAGGTGCGCCCCAAGGCGAGAAACTTAGTTGGATAAATCCACGGTCAAGTAGTTCTTGTAGTTGACTTTGTAATTCTTGCATCTCGGAGGGTGCGAGTCTATAAGGTGCACGAGCTACAGGTGCAGCTCCTGGTACTAAATCGATCTGAAACTCTACTGCTCTCGGAAGCAGTAATCCAGGCAATTCTTCAGGTAAGACATCAGAAAATTCGTTCACAATTTGAACGTCGTTCACACTCTTCACCTCGGTTTCTACCGTTTTGACATGCGCTAGCACGGCAAGACGTCCCTTCTTCATAATCTTTTGTGCTTTCACGCAACTAATGAGGTTCAGCTTCGAGGTACATCTCTCTCCGTTGATGATCAGTGGCTCACCGTCTCCTTGTGGTATACGAAGAGCTTTATCTCCACAAATAATATCAGCCTTTATCTTGCTCAACCAATCCATACCGACGATCACATCAAAACTTCCCAATTTGATGGGTATCAAATCAATTTCGAAATCTGCACCAGCTATGTTGATAATAGCTCCTTGACTAATATGGTCAACTTTCTCAAGTTTTCCATTGGCGAACTCGACAAGCATACCCTCTTTTAACGGGACTAACGACCAATTAATTTTATCGCAAAAGTGTCTACATACATAACTTCTATCGGCACCAGTATCAAATAGGACAGAAGCTAAAAGATTGTTGATAGTGAATATACCTGTCACCAAGTCGGGGTTTTCTCGGGCGTCCCTTGCATTAACGTTGAAAGCTCTACCACGGGGTGGTCCGCCGTTTTTCTTTTGTTGGGGCACGCATTTCTGAAATGGCCCGTCTGTCCGCATTCGTAGCACTTTTTCGGTCCATTGGTGTTCGGCTTCCCATTCAAAGTGGTGTCCTTGCAGTCTTTCCCGATATGTCCAGTCCGTTGGCACTTTTCGCAAAAAACATTACAATATCCAGTATGTTGCTTGTAGCACCGCTTGCATTGTGGTAAGGTTCCCTTGTAGTTCGGGTTTGAGTTAGTGTTCGGATTGGGGTTTCCACCGTTGTTGTTTCCTCTGAAACCCTCATGTCATTTCGCCGGGTTTTGCTCATAGGTCCTTCCCCTGTTGTTATCCCATTTGCGCTTCTCGCTACTACACGCTTCAGACTTAGTTTTCACCGGTTTATCGATGGTGATTTGATTCATTAAAGTATGCGCCATGCGCATCCCTTCCGGGACATTTGGTGGCTTGGACGAGGTGACGTTTCCCTTGATGGACTTAGGGAGTCCCCAGAAGTATCTCTCCATACGCTTGAATTCCGGGGTGACCATGGTAGGACACATAAGAGCTAACTCAAGAAACCTTCGATTGTAACCATCGAGATCGTTACCAATAGCCTTCAATTGCATAAACTCCATTTCCATCTTTTGTATCTCGGTTCTCGGATAATACTCCTCAATCATGGCACACTTAAATTCTTCCCATGGCGTAGCATACACCTCATCAATGCCTTGTGCCTGTGCCATTGTGTTCCACCACGTGAGCGCACCGTCAGACAGCGTGCAAGAAGAAAATTTGGTTTTGCTATCCTTAGAACAGTTGCTAACTCGGAATACTGATTCTAGCTTTTTGAACCATCTAGTGAGACCAACCGGTCCCTCAGTGCTGCTGAAGTTATGTGGTTTACAGCTCTAGAATTCCTTGTAAGTACACCCATTTCGAACGGGTGGGATAACCGGCGGTGGCAGACCTTGAGGGTTCCTTTCCGCTAGGGCTGCGGCGACTCGTTCGTTAATCATCTCTTCAGTTTGAGCAGCGGTAGGTGTCGATGTTGATCGTCCGTTGGCCATGGTGATCTAAACAAAAATTTTGACTCAAGTCAAAATCCAGCATTGAAATAGTAATAATACAGTATATGTAACCAACACGGAATCAACACATCACATGTTTATTAAGTAATGCAATCCAGGTACAAATACCACAGAATCATCATACAGTAATTTAAATAGAACATCGTGCAAGAATTAAATAACGCAAAGTTCCATTAATAATAATAAGTTGCATACATCTGAATAAGTTCGTACAGTACATAAGTGAAACATAAAACTACAACTAGATTACATAATGAAATCTAAATACAAAAGCCCTACGGTGAAGGTGGGTGAAGGATGTCCATAACATGGGCCATCTGGTCCTCTAGCTCAATAACTCGAGCTCGGAGGATCTCCACCTCCCTTGTCAATTCCTCGACAGTGGGAGATGGTGGGACAGGCGGTGCTGGCGGTGCAGGCGGTGCCAATGTAGATGGTCCGGTTCCAGAAATAGTCAGTACATAGCAGGATGCCTTACGCACTAGTCGGTCGGCAGGATACGGCATAAGCCGCTTACGGGCAGTAACCCTACGACGCCGACCAAACGCGTCAGTGAAGGCTCGTCCTCCGTTGATCCCCGGAATGATGGTACCGTCGAAGCGATACCGCTTCTTCGGCGGGGTGGAGGGTGGCTGAACAGGTGCATCGGGGTCTTTCTCGTCGGAGTCATCATCACTAGAGTCGTCTGTAGATGAATCATCGAATGAAGAATCATCTGAATCATGTGGTGGTGGCTGCACTGGTGGCTGAACTGGCTCTCCTCGAGCGGCCATCATCTGTCTGTACCTAGCGGGTCCGATCGGAATGAGACGTCCATCAGGGGCGCGTCGGCACCAATGGCAATACCGGTTACGGAACGAACCTTCCCCGAACTCTGCGGGAATCACAATCTCACCGGAGCGGGGCTGTGATCCTGAGGGTCTGGGGGCAGATGGAGCTGGAATCTCCGAAGGATCCTGGGCTCCGCTAGAAGTAACCACTGGGGCAGGCGCCTGGCTGCTAGTCCCGGAAGATGAAGCGCCGGAGTCACTCGTGGGTAGCGGGATCGGTGTGTCGGCAGCAGCAGCAGGTGGGGTGGCTGACGAGTCTAAACTGCCCAAAATGATAGCAGGTGGAGTATCCGACACCTGAACATGGAAAAATAAATTTTTCCATGTCAGTAAGTCATAAAGCAAGCACGTATTAGGCCAACAGTTTAAATCATGTATAATAATAAGTAGCATGGCAATAATAACGAATCGTACAGAAGTAGCATGCAATCGAAAGCAAGTAATATCATACAGTAGTGAAATCATGTAGTAGCATACGGCATATAGCAGTAAAAGTAAGCAGCAGCATGCAGTAAGTTCAGTAGAAACACGTAAACTAGCAAGTTGTAGATTAGTCCTATTAGTGAATCCTACTCGGGTCGGTCTTAGACTCACTAATGCAACCTAATTCCCTACAACCAATGCTCTGATACCAAATGTGATGCCCCGTACAAAACCATCGTGTACGAATCATCATGAACAGGATCATTACAAGGCTAAGTACTATATGCTGTAATAAAAGAAGTTGCATTCACGATAGAAAGATGACGTCATAATCAACACCAAATGTTTTACACCAACAGTATGCTTCTACGAATAACAAGCATGAATAAATGTATGTGACCCTTAGGTCGTTACAAAACATAGTTTCAAATGTATTAAAGTTTGAATGCAAGATAAAGTGTTTCATGCAGTTGACATCTCTAAAGCAGCGGGTGTCTACAGCAAGACTAGTACACAGCGGAAGAAACCTTAAGCACCTGAGAAAAACATGCTTAAAAATGTCAACACAAAGGTTGGTGAGCTATAGTTTAAGTATAATAGTATGTAAGGTAGGCCACGAGATTTCAGTGCTACAAAGAGCGTTTCAAAACAGTATGATAAAGTATATGTTAACCGTGGGCACTTGGTAACTAACTTAACGTTTATACCCCCTGAAAGTACACTTGGAAAGTGCGTATGTATACGAAGTATTAAACACTCATTAAATACTAGCGTGACTAGCCCGAGTGGGGATGTCAAACCCTATGGATCCATATCTAAAATTCGCGTTCACGGTTCAAAAACCAATGATTAAACGTTACCGAGCTAAAGGGAATGTTTATGCCGTTGTATAACCCACACATATAAAGTTTAAGTACTCGTGCCTAGTATGTAAAACTTAAAATGCGCATGTATTCTCAGTTCCCAAAATAGTTAAAGTAAAAAGGGATGCTATTGCTCACAATGATAAAGTAGCGGTAAAGTATGACTCGGGAAATAAGCAAGTGTGTAGGTCCGGAAAGTCCTCAACCTAAGTCAAATAGTACTAAGTCAGTAAATCATCTCAATAGGTTTAAATGTACGTAAATAAGGTCTTAAGGGTCATCATCATTCATCATCAAACAAAAGGTGTAAAGTAAGTTTCGTTCTAGGAAAGAGTTTAAAACAAAGGCTGAGTTCGGTCAGTCACCACGGCCTCTATACCTACTGAAATAAGGTGAGGCTAGTGTCCATGACTCCGTATATGAGTCCTTTAGTTGTGGTAAAAATCCCAGAAGCAAACTCATCTTCGTTTGACCGTGGCGACAGTCTAAGTGCGAGTAGGTCAGAATTTTCAGCACAACGTTAAAAGGACATAGTGACGATCGGAGGGCCATAAATCCTAAACCGTAACTTGGATCAAGATGAGTCCTAAATGAAAAGTTATCTACTCGAACAGAGCTATCTACTCAAACATTAGCCCAGGTTGTACGGGTCAGATACAGAAACAGTAAAATAGTAGGGTCAATAGGTTCCGGTGGTTCTTGGTGCTCGATGCTTATCATGGTTCTCATCCTTGATGCATATAGCTTCAAGTGTACAACTCGTTGATGTGTTTGCATCATTTTCACCAAGGTTTGACCATCATAACCCAAGTGTAAGTCTAAGACATGAAGCACAACTCACTTAAGTGTTGCAAGTGTTTTGATGAACCAAAGTTACATCAAAGTCTTAGATTCAACACATACAAGAAATGTAAAAGTAATATTAAGTTACAACTTGAAAATAAACTTATAAAATCAAGATCTTAAGTTGTAGAACATAGTTCTTAGTTAGATCTTGAAGATCCTAGACCCAAAAGTCTAGATCTAACATAAGTGTACCAAGTTATAATTAAAGAAAACTTACTTACATGTTCTTGAACTTTTAAAGTTAACTTTTAGTTCAAAATTAATGAGATCAAAGTTAACTAGTAACACTTGACCAATCTTAACCAACAAACATGAATTTAAAGTGCATAATATAAGGAAACAAGCTAAGTAAACAAGTAACTAGTTCATGGGTTGTTCATACTTTAAAGATTCAAACCAAAGTTTGATCTTTAAGAATGTAAACTTTAAGTTTACAAACATGACTTACAAGTAATGATTCTACAACCATGAACTTAAAATCTTTTAACATATTAAGTGTATAACATAAACTAGAAAGTTTATGTTCTTGTGTGTTCTTGTAAATACAAGATAAAAGAAGAACAAACTAGTAAGTTTGATCCTTGATAACATGTAAGTAAATAACAACAACTAACAACTACAAATAATTAACAACAAAGAACAAAAGATGATGATGATTATGGGTGTTGTAGGTCACGGTTTTGATGAGGAAAAAGAAGAGAACATAAGTTGTTGCTTACAATATTTGAGAGAGAAAAGAGAGCAAAGTTAAGATGCAAGTTGAAGTGTGTGTGAGAATGAGAGGAAGTATGAGTGAAGTAATAAGAAAAATTGCAAAAGAACTCTCCCATTAGCAAAGGAGGCCGACGGCCTAGAGGGAATAAGGAGGAAGAAGTTTGCACACTAGTCACTAGCATTTAAGGCTTAAAAGGTTGGTTAATAAGGGTGCATGCATGGGGATTATGGTGTAAGTATTATGTGACTAGATTCTTCATGTAATAAACTAGCTAGTTACATCCTTAAGTAATACTTACACATGAAAGACATGGGCTAATGAATCCATTTAAGATGTAGGGTGGGCTTATAAGCTCATGTATAAATATAAAGCCCAAGTTCCAAGTTTGTAGCAATTAAACAAATAAAGCCCATGTAATTAACTAATAACCATAGTTAATCAAAATGATTAATAAAATCAATCATGAATGTAAATAATATTTGAAAATATTATTCGTGTAATGTACGTATGTCACAAAGATGTTTCGGGCAATTAAAGTCAAGTACGGGCAATCATGGCAACATGTAAATGTAATAACATACATTCGTTTAATCACAAGTATTAATAATAACAATTATTAATAAATAAACGTTGGAATATCCAAGGTCGTTACAATTCTGCTCTTGGCTTTTAGCAAATAAAACATACATATACAATGCTATGTATATGATCAAGTCCCCCCAATTTATTATGATACATTTTGCGAAGCAGATGTATCATGATAAACTCTAAAAATAAAACCGTGCTTCCTTAAAATATATTTGCAAGTGATTTTTAATAATTTTTACCACCGAATTATTACCGTTGATTTTATTAAGCTCAACGCAAAATCACAATAGTAACTATCGCAAACTGTCAAATCAGAAATGCTGTAACGGCTAGAAAATTACCGTTTACACGTTGCGGCAATTTCAGCCGTTTAAGAGTAATCATTACTCTTTCGACTTCCTCGCCCTGATTTCAATTATAAATAGCTGGAGAACTCGCATTAAAAACTTTACGCTTTCCTCCCTCAATTGCTTATTCAATCAAATTCTCCTATTCGTACACGTGCATTTGAAATTAATCAATTCAACCCTTAAGACCTTCAAATTCAACAGCCGATTTAGTTATATTACTGCAAATGGCATCTTCATCTTTTGCTAATACTCCTGGAGGCTTTGTTTCATACATGACGGAAGCAAAACTCCAAACCCTTCAGCAATGGTATTCGCGACTTGCTCAATTTGTTCCTACCGCACCATCAGTGGAGGACAGAGCTAACGCTCCCCCTAAGGGAATGATCACCATTTATGAGGCAGCCATTTCCCAAGGCAATCTACGCCTTCCACTTACTCAATTTTTTCGCAGCGTCTGCGAATATTACAAGATCACTATTGCTCAGCTTCATCCCAATGCAGTTAATAAGATCGTGTTGTTTGAGATGTACTGCAATTCTATCGACACGCAACCACTGCTTAATGTGTTTCGCTCTTGCAATAGCCTTGTGCCACACGATGCAGGATGGTTCTCATCCTGCAGCAAACTTGGCGTGATGACGTCACCCAAGGACTCCATTGGCAATTGGCGCAGTTCATTCTTTTTTATCAACGACACCGCACATGTTGATAACGACATACCAAGAAAGTGGTGTACAAATTTCGATGCGACCCTAAACGACAAGATCACTCCAGACGACCTTGAACGAGACATCCTAAAAAGGATCAAGGGTGCAGGGTTAATCCTACGTGCATACTCAAATGTACCGATGTACATTGGTAGGGTTTCAATCCAGTGGCCTTGGAGCGACTGCAATGCTCTATTGATTGACCAAGTGAATAACGGTATATCGCTTAAACTTTTCGCATTAAATTAATATGCAACATACGTTTCCCTTTTTTTATAACCTTATGCGTTTTGCTTTTGCAGTGATTGATCTTGACCTAGTTATGAGGTCAGCAGATATTAGCAGGATTAGACCTGCTCGTCGCTTAAAAAATGGTGACGGCGAGATTATTCCTATTAATGAGCCAATCATCAATACGCTTACCATTTCTGGTGGTGAAGACCACGGTAAGAGAAAAGCATCAGAGAGTGCCTCCACCCCTCGCAAAAGACGTATGAGCACTCTGAACAAGAAACGAGTAAGTGATTTTCAATTCACATTATTTTTATATTGCGCTTTTACCATTTTCGCACTGATTTATTATATTCGCTTATCGCTTTTTAGTTGTGCTCTCAAACTCCCCCGGTGAGCCCAGACCGCTATACAACATTACTGGGAATATCCCCGAGGATATTCTTGAAGAGCCTGGTAACGAAGATTTAAGCCTTCCTTCTGAAGCTGAAACTATCACATCCCCAAATAGGGCCTAGGGTATTTGTGACTAATTATATCAAATCACAGTTGTATAAATGAGAACGACTCTATATGAGACGTTTTGAATAAAACATTTATTAATAAAATAGCGGAAGCATTAAAAGTTTTACATCAAATTCAAACTGAAATAATAATAGTAGTCTTAATGTAAAGTAAATGTAATGAAATGAAGAATCCATGTAGCAGCATTCAATTCATCAAATAGCAGTCATGGCAATCATCTTATTCGTCACCTGAGATAAAACATGCTTAAAGTGTCAACCAAAAAGGTTGAGTGAAGTTCATAGGTTTAACAAAAAGTTTGACCGTTGTTTTAGACCACAAGATTTAGTTTGTAAAGTTGATCTCGAAAGATCGAAAGAAATAGTTATGCCAATTTGTGATATTTAAACTAAACGATAGTATGCCCCATGACAAGTTAGTTCTACTTATCGTTTTAATTTCATTATCAAGTAATACAAAGACATAGTCAAATGTATCGGGGACGTTACTCCCGATAGGCCTACCCCCAATAACCTAGCATGCCGAGCACTTAAAAATATCACTGTAGGGACTTTAGCCGAACAAAGCCGGGTATTGCATAGTTTAAGCAGTTTGGTACTTATGTCTAAAGTGTAAAAAGTAAAAAAAAAAAAAAAAGCACGTGTCTCACCCCAAAAGTAAGTAAGTTTTGCTAGTAAAAAGAGGGGCTATGAATTCACCTTAAATAGCAGTTGAAGTATTCCACGCAAGAAAGGAAAGTAAAGCAAGTAAGTAACCGGGATATCAATTAGAAGTAGTTCTTCAAGAGAGAAATGAGAGATTAAGGTGCAAGTTTGAAATGAGAAGTGTATGTGGTATTTATAGTTGAAAATGTTAGGTAAAAAAAAATAATATAATAAAAGTAGTTTGTATTTTTATTAAAAGTAAATCTTAAAAGTTAAAATAAGAAAAAGTAGTTTGTATTTTTATTAAAAGTAAATCTTAAAAGTTAAAATAAGAAAAAGTAGTTTGTACTTTTATTAGAAGTAAATCTTAAAAGTTAAAATAAAAAGTAGTTTGTATTTTTATTAAAAGTAAATTTTAAAAGTTAAAATAAGAAAAAGTAGTTTGTTTTTTTATTAAAAGTAAATCTTAAAAGTTAAAATAAGAAAAAATAGTTTGTAATTTTATTAAAAGTAAATCTTAAAAGTTAAAATAAGAAAAAGTAGTTTGTAATTTTATTAAAAGTAAATCTTAAAAGTTAAAAAAAGAAAAAGTAGTTTGTATTTTTATTAAAAGTAAATCGTAAAAGTTAAAATAAAAAGTAGTTTGTATTTTTATTAAAAGTAAATCTTAAAAGTTAAAATAAGAAAAAGTAGTTTGTAATTTTATTAAAAGTAAATCTTAAAAGTTAAAATAAGAAAAAGTAGTTTTTATTTTTATTAAAAATAAATCTTAAAAGTTAAAATAAAAAGTAGTTTGTATTTTTATTAAAAGTAAATCTTAAAAGTTAAAATAAGAAAAAGTAGTTTGTATTTTTATTAAAAGTAAATCTTAAAAGTTAAAATAAGAAAAAGTAGTTTGTATTTTTATTAAAAGTAAATCTTAAAAGTTAAAATACGAAAAAGTAGTTTGTATTTTTATTAAAAGTAAATCTTAAAAGTTAAAATAAGAAAAAATAGTTTGTATTTTTATTAAAAGTAAATCTTAAAAGTTAAAATAAGAAAAAGTAGTTTGTATTTTTTTATTAAAAGAAATCTTAAAAGTTAAAATAAGAAAAAGTAGTTTGTATTTTTATTAAAAGTAAATCTTAAAAGTTAAAATAAGAAAAAGTAGTTTGTATTTTTATTAAAAGTAAATCTTAAAAGTTAAAATAAGAAAAAGTAGTTTGTATTTTTATTAAAAGTAAATCTTAAAAGTTAAAATAAGAAAAAGTAATTTGTATTTTTGTATTTTTTATTAAAAGTAGATATAGTTTTATTTTTTTATAAAATTCTAAAAAAATCGTTTAATACATTTCCAAGAACATTTAACATTTTATTTCTATATTTGTTTAATTATTAAATACGAATTTTATATAAAAATTATTATTATATTCAGTTTTTATAATTAAAATTAAAATTTATGATTATTACTTTATAGTTTTTATTAGTTTTATAAATGTTATAATATTATTTATTATTTAGTTAATTATATATTCTATTAACTAAATAACAAAAGTAATATAAATATTATATATATTCATTGATGTAATTATGTTATATTATATAACATAACCTTATTTATAATATTTATAATTATATTATTTATTTTAAGCGACGTTTATTCGGTCAACGTTAAATTTATTCGTATATAACAACTCTAGGTATTTTAGTAAAATCGGAAGTCGAAAAGTGAGGGTTGTTATAGTACCTACCCGTTAAAAGAAATTTCGTCCCGAAATTTAGTTTTTGCCATCAATTAGCGTTGTTCGTACATAGACGAGGATATTTACGTTTTATTTGGTCTTCACGTTCCCAGGTATGTTCGGGGCCTTTCGTGAATTCCAACGGATAGAATATTATTTTGTTTCATGCATTTAAATCATACGAACCCTAATTTCTCACAGGTTCTTCTATAAAGTGCATTTTATCATTAATGCGGAGGTTATCTAAAGGATTAATAAGAGTGTCATTTGACTAGGTTATCCTCAAAAGGGATGATGGTGCTATACAAGCATTTTAGTAAACTGAACACATGAAATGTGTTATGAATAGTATTGAGCTTATTTAAAACTTTGAGTGTTTATGCCACAATATTAGGGTAGACAACACAGAGAGTAGTTCATGAAAATTATAGTCATGAAGTTTGATAGAGATCATCATTGTTTACAACAAGAATATTGTAATGATGAATATAAGTTGAAAAAATAAAGTTTTATCACTACTGAATAATATGGATAAAACGATTTGATTATAGGAAGCATATAAATGAAGCTATTGTAAAAGAGTGAATGAGAAAATTAAATGTTCGCCTTAACTTTTGACGTAGTCACGATTGATTTCCGGAATTCAAGGGATTAAAGGAAATCTTCGTAATCCATAAGATTTGATTATCCGGTAATTAAGGAATTTGAAATTTTATTTGATTAAATGCGGTGAATTACTTTAATTGCTATGTTTGAAATTTTGCTATAAATTAGCTTCTTCCGTTTTATTATCTTCACCACTTCTATACTTTCTTCCTAAATTCATACTTCCAAAAGATTTGTTAATATGCTCAATCCCGTATTGATACTTGTTATTATATTGACCATATATGCAGTCATTCTTCTTTTTCTTTTACCACCAGAGGAATCTGTTTACTTCTACTATGCCCTTGGGGTTATAGTGTTTTTTAATTCTCCTGTGTCTTTATGTTGCTATACGCACTGATATCCACGGTTTGTAATCTCGGTATCGTTATCGGACTTTATATTTTCCCTTATATGTCGGAGCTCTTTGCCTTTTTATTCTCTTCTCGACCTCAAGTCAAGCGAATAATGGTCCAGAATTTGTAGGTATGAAGTTTCGAATGAACCTAATGTTCTAAGCATAATATCACGATTTGATTTGGTAAGTTACCAGAATTACTGAGGATAGAACTATCAAGAATATATTTTCTTGATATGTTCAGAGATTAAGTAGAATGTAAGAGTCGCGTAACATGGCAAATGATGATTATAAAGTCTATGAATCATCATCTTCCATTAAAATTTAGCATGACTTACTGTAATTATAATCACGTTGGCCTGACATCATTACATTATACTAACTCATGCTTCAATTCTCAACACTTCTTCAAAACATTTATAAGTTAAACTTGGATTTTACAGAATATAGAAACTAAAACAGTTTTCCTTTATAAATATATCGAAAAGAGATACTTAATTGCGGACAAGAATCGTTATGAAGATATTTTAGAAATATAGAGGATATTTATGATGATATTTTGGAATTCCTAAGTTCGAAAGTTGATGAAGAAAAATTTTCCGCAAGCTTTTAACATGATTTCGGAGCAAGATATTCTCTAAAAATTTCATCGAATCCAGAATTACCTGGATACTTTGAATATAGGGTTTGGTCCTTGTATTTGTCCTTGGTCTCCTCCATGGTTAGCTCAATCCGTTTTTCAGTTCCAAATTTTCTTTTGAGCTTTTCCAACGTACCATTCTTTATTATCAAACTTTTAGCCATTAAGACCTTCTACAGTTTTGCTGTTTCCTCTGCATTTAATGCAGCCATATTTGAATCATCGGTTATCAATCCGAGATGGTTTTAAGAAATTTCATTTTTAGATAATTAAACGCTGATTGTGATCGTTAACGGATCTAATGGTTGATGAATAGGCGTTGTTGATTTCAAAAGTAATGAATGATAATTTCGGTGGGTTGATGTGATAATTCATCATAGAATACGAATGAATATAATTCATGAATGTAGTGATCTTTAGGAAGATAACATCTGCTAAAGCTTTTCTTGGATTCTGATATGTCAGAATATGTAATTGAATTTGTATGCAAAAGGTGAACGGATACATATGTGGATGTAAGTAGTATATTTACTGATTATTGAATCAGAATTGGAGAATGTACAATGTAACATATTAAAGTGAGATATAAATATTTTCTCGGGTTTTACCTACCCATTAAAATATTTTCACAATTAACAGTTTGTACAAAAGAATTACAATCTTTATGAAGATATACGTTCATATATATATCCTTCAGATGTAATCATGGGTTTAATGAGTTAATATAAGATTAAACTCGTTTGATTTACGGTTGAAACGAGAATAAATAATCTCCAAAACCTTAGAGATTTCATATTTGTCGTGGAATATTTCACTAATGAAGTTATGAATCAATACTTCATCGTTCATTATTGTTGATATACTTCGGTATATGAAGTTGGTGCTCGTGAAATTCTTGTGAAATTCGCAAAACACGAATGATGTTTTCTAAAAAGTTTCTAGTACATCGAAAATGAAAGTATACAATCAAACATGTATTTGAATAATACACTTAGTTTATTATGAAATGGAGTTTATTGTGCTGAAGCAGTGATTAATGATTGTTAAGTCATTAACGAAGGAGGTACATCATAGCATATTAGTGATATGAATTAACCAAGTAGTACATACTAGTTAAGATTCACACGTAATAGCTTAGTATGAAAAGGTTTATTATTGTTTCAAACTATATATATATAAAGTATACATATATAATTCTTCAGGAAGAATGAGTCAATACATCTTAACTCATTATTACTAATATTCCTTGGTATCTATGGGGCGTATGATGTTGATATCCGAGATACTGAGTGTGATGTTGAGGCGTGAGATGCGGATGTTGTTGTTGGTGAAGCTGATGTTGTCGGTGGTGATGCTGATGGTACTGGTGGTGCTGGTTATGCCGCTGGTGCTGTTGATACTTGTAGAATTCGCACCATATTCTCCAAAGCCACCACTCGAGCGCGAAGTTCATTGACTTCTTCTACTATTCCGGGATGATTGGCAGTTCGGACAAGGGGATGAATAAGATCTAGAATTTTAGATATTATATATTCGTGACTGGATATCCTGGAAATAAGGGTGAAAATAGTGTTTCGAACGGGTTCACCGGTAAGTGCTTCAGGTTCTTCACCAAGAGGTGAATTCGGTTGGTGGAAGGGATCACCTTCTTCTTGTCTCCATTGATTAAGTTTACTACGAACCCATCCCCAATTCATCCAAAATAGATGATGGCTGATTGGTTGGTTCATTCCGGTTACGCTGCCATTGGAGCTTGAGGAATCAGATGAGAAATCCATATTATGTGATCGGATAAGTGTTTCGATATGAGATTAGTGTTGAATACTGGATGATATATATGTTTCCTTGAATACGTGTATATAGCAAAAAGATTTTTGTAATTTACGGAGGGAATTTAGGAAAAGTGTTAGACAAAGTCTATTGGGATAGATACGATAAGATATAATAAGATATGATGTGTCTATACTCTAATAATGGCAGTATGACGTGTCGAGATCATAAAGTGATAAGTATGTAATCTAATAATCTTTTGATTAAAGACTTTCAATTCGTATACTGTGATAACCCAATGACATTTTCCGGTTCGCAAATCGATGCATAAAGCATAAGGCATATAGGTACGTGATATAACATGGAGTTACATACGTTTGAGTGGGAGTAATAACAAATATAGGAGTTTCAAAAATCATGGATAATATTTCATGTAATACATATGTAATACACAAAACCATGATAGATGACATAGGAATGTCAAGAATTTCATAAATCATGGTGTCGCATTTAAATGCGGTGGCGTAATTGGATAGTACTTAGGAAAATTCTTAGATTGGCTTGGCATTCTAAGATAAGTAAAGTTTCTAAAGTAGAATGTAGCATTTAACAGTTAAAGGCAACAATTAAAGGCACTATGGTCAAGGAAAGTTGTAGTCCTACATTGCTAAGGTACCTAATTGTATAAGGCACACATAAAATGCAATCCTGGTTCTCTACAACAACTCTGCTCTGATACCAATCTATCACACCCCCAAATAGGGCCTAGGGTATTTGTGACTAATTATATCAAATCACAGTTGTATAAACGAGAACGACTCTATATGAGACGTTTTGAATAACACATTTATTAATAAAATAGCGGAAGCATTAAAAGTTTTACATCAAATTCAAACTGAAATAATAATAGTAGTCTTAATGTAAAGTGAATGTAATGAAATGAAGACTCCATGTAGCAGCATTCAATTCATCAAGTAGCAGTCATGGCAATCATCTTATTCATCACCTGAGACAAAACATGCTTAAAGTGTCAACCAAAAAGGTTGAGTGAAGTTAATAGGGTTTACAAAAAGTTTGACCGTTGTTTTAGACCACAAGATTTAGTTTGTAAAGTTGATCTCGAAAGAAATAATTATGCCAATTCGTGATATTTAAACTAAACGATAGTATGCTGATAATGCTAAAAATGAACATATATTTCATAGCATTATCCCTCAAGAAAGACAAACTTTTAGTTGCAATTGTCCTATTTACAAGTGATATTCGTTTAAATAATAAAAGGTGAAGACAAAAGACAAATTCGACGAATTGAAGACGCAAACGACCAAAAAGCTCAAAAGTACAAAGTACAATCAAAGAGGTTCCAATTATTGATAAGAAACGGCTCAAAATTACAAGAGTACAAGACACGAAACGCAAAGTACAAGATATTAAATTGTACGCAAGGACGTTCGAAAATCCGGAACCGAGACCAGAGTCAACTCTCAACGCTCGACGCAACGGACTAAAAATTACAAGTCAACTATGCACATGAATATAATATAATATATAATTAATTCTTAAAATTAATTTATATATTATATTATATTATATAAACCGTCGGCAGAAGAAAACAACAACATGTGAGCCTCCCCAGCTGGCCATGCGATCGCATGAGCTGGAGGAGCAAAACTCATGTGATCGCATGAGCCCTTTTTCCAGGCCTGTCCTATAAAGTTCGCAAGTTTTAGACTCAAAAACACATCTTTTTTCTTCTTCATTCATCAACGTATATGTATATATATTTATATTTTAATTTTAATTTTAATTTTAATTCTAATAATAAGGGTATGTTAGCGAATGTTGTAAGGGTGTAAGTCGAAATTCTGTCCGTGTAACGCTACGCTATTTTTAATCATTGTAAGTTATGTTCAACCTTTTTACTTTAATGTCTCGTAGCTAAGTTATTATTATGCTTATTTAATACCGAAGTAATCGTGATGTTGGGCTAAATACTAAAATTGGGTAATTGGGCTTTGTATCATAATTGGGGTTTGGACAAAAGAACGACACTTGTGGAAATTAGACTATGGGCTATTAATGGGTTTTATATTTGTTTAACTAAATGATAGTTTGTTAATTTTAATATAAAGATTTACAATTGGACGTCCCTATAAATAACCATATACACTCGATCGGACACGATGGGCGGGATATTTATATGTACGAATAATCGTTCATTTAACCGGACACGGGAATGGATTAATAGTCTATGGAATTATTAAAACAGGGGTGAAATTATGTACAAGGACACTTGGCATAATTGATAACAAAATATTAAAACCTTGGATTACACGCAGTCGATATCCTGGTGTAATTATTAAACAAAGTATTAAGACCTTGTTACAGTTTAAGTCCCCAATTAGTTGGAATATTTAACTTCGGGTATAAGGATAATTTGATGAGGACACTCGCACTTTATATTTATGACTGATGGACTGTTATGGATAAAAACCAGACGGACATATTGAATAATCCATGACAAAGAACAATTAACCCATGGGAATAAACTAAAATCAACACGTCAAACATCATGATTACGGAAGTTTAAATAAGCATAATTCTTTTATTTCATATATAATTCCTTTATTTTCATATTTAATTGCACTTCTAATTATCGCACTTTTATTTATTGTTATTGTATTTAATTGCACTTTTAATTATCATACTCTTTAATTATCGCAAGTTTATTTTATCGCAATTTCATTATCGTTATTTACTTTACGCTTTAAATTAAGTTATATTTAGATTTAATATTTTACATTAGGTTTTAACTGCGACTAAAGTTTTAAAATCGACAAACCGGTCGTTAAATGGTAAAAACCCCCTTTTTATAATAATAATATTACTTATATATATATTTGTATTTTTATAAATTAAAACTAATATATCGTTAAGCTTTTTTAAGTGTATCCCTGTGGAACGAACCGGACTTACTAAAAACTACACTACTGTACGATTAGGTACACTGCCTATAAGTGTTGTAACAAGGTATAGGTATATCCATTCTATAAATAAATAAATATCTTGTGTAAAATTGTATCATATTTAATAGTATTTCATTGTAAAAATAATACTATTTCCTAGTACACCTCGCACACATCAAGTATTTTTGGCGCCGCTGCCGGGGAACAATTCTGCTAAAACGCCGAAAGCGCAACGCTAATATAAAGAAAAAAAGATTTTTATTAATTTTTAAGTCTACTTTTATAAAAATATGCTTTTGTAAAAATACGTTTTAAATATTCAAAAATATAAAAAGAGAAAAACAAAAAAAAATATAAATATTTTTAAGAATTTGTAAAATATATAAGTTCTATAAAAGTTTCTTTATCTTTATTTTATAAAAATATAAATTTTATTTAATTTATATATATATATATTATAATTGTATAAAACAGGAAAAAAAAATTAAATAATAAAAACATTCGGCCCGTACTGTAGCAGCCCACTCTCTGGCCCGAAACCCTAGCCCATGCGATCGCATGGCTGGGTAACTTAGGACTCATGCGATCGCATGAGCCCTGCTGACACGCCACATTTGACTGAACTCTGCAATCATTACGGAGTAATTATTATTATTATTATTTAATTTAAACCCTAATTAGGGTATTATTATTATATAATTTAGTTTTTATTATTATTTTGTATATTTAGTTTAATTAGTTTAAATAATTTATAAAATTAATAGTTTTATTAAATAAATAATATAAAAATAATATTTTTATAAAAATTGTAATTTTTACAACTTTTAGTTTATTTTTATATTTTGTTCCTTTTTATTTGTTTTAGCGTAATTTTTTGTATTTTTTCGTTCGTATTTAGTTTTAAGACATAGTTTTTGCCATAGTTATTTTTATTTCTAGATTTTTAGGCTTTGCCGTAAAATCCCTTAAGTGCTTTTTCTTTAGACTAAGATTTAGGTGCTTTAGAATTTTGCGACGCTGTTCTAAGTTTTTAGTACCTTTTTAAGTTATTGCCATTTGGGATATAGTATTTCTTTTAAGCTTTAATATTTTTAGACGCAACTTTTAATTTTTAGATTTTAGTGCCTTTTAAGTTTCGATGCGCTACTTTCTTATTTTTATTTTGCGACGCCTAATTATTTTTCGATCTTTTATTTTTCGACGTTTTTCGACGCGCTCTTTTTCTCTCTTATTTCTCGCCAATCTAGTTTTTAGGACATAGATTTTTATTCTATTTCTTCTCTAAAATTTCTTTAAATTACGAAAAATTATTTTAAGTGGATAAATTGATAGACATCAAAATTTTCTGGTTCGTAGTAATAGTTGGATTTGTACGTGGACCGGGTTATTGGAGCCAAACAGTACCCAATTATATTGAGACCAAACGAATCCTGCCCCTCTGCTGCATCTTTTGGCTATTCGAAACGTGGACAAAATCAGAAAAGTCTATTAATTGGATAACTTATATAATTTTTCTTATTTTTATAACTAATAGGATATTCAGTGAATTCACCGAGCAAAACGTTCACCACCTTTTGTACGTTCACCACCTGTAACTCGATCAAGACATCTAGCAAATATTGTCGCCATTGATTTTTCTTTAGAATCGTCATCCAGTCGACCAAGTACTCCAATTCAAATTTCTGATAATCCATTTTTTGAACCCGACCTCACAATTGAGAATCCGGAGAATATTCAGGGACGATTCCGAGATCTGAACCATTAATTTTTGCTCCGGAACCACCAATCATTCAAACAGAGATTGTTGAGGAACGAACCATTAAATCAGAATCCTCTAGTGATTCAGATTCAACAAATTCAATCATGGAAAATCTGGAACCTCTAAGTATGGAAGACCGAATGAGAACTAAACGCACTGGCCAAGGTCACGCAATTACTCAACCTGACATTAATGCGCCAGATTATGAAATCAAAGAACAAATTCTACACATGGTAACTAATCAATGCCAATTTAGTGGGGCGCCCAAGGAAGATCCAAATGAACATCTTCGTACCTTTAATAGGATCTGTACTTTATTTAAAATAAGAGAAGTTAAGGATGAACAGATAAATTTCATGTTATTTCCCTGGACTTTAAAGGGAGAAGCCAAAGATTGGTTAGAATCGTTACCTGAAGGGGCGATTGATACATTGGACGTTTTAGTTGAAAAATTTCTTAAAAAATTCTTTCCGGCATCTAAAGCCATAAGACTTCAAGAAGAAACTGTTACGTTCACAAAAAAGCCAAATGAAACTCTATATGAGGCATGGACAAGATTTGGAAAGTTATTGAGAGGATGTCCGCAACATGGTTTAGATACATGTCAAATAGTACAAATATTCTACCAAGGATGCGACATCACTACAAGGAAAGACATCGATATAGCAGCTGGTGGTTCTATTATGAAGAAAACAGAAACTTATGCTTACAAAATTATTGATAACACTGCTTCCCACTCACATGAGTGGCACCAAGAAAAAGATATCGTTAGATCATCTAAAGCAGCTAGAGCCGATTCTACCATGACTTAGATTTCATTTCCGCAAAGATAGATGCTGTCGAGAGACGAATGGAAAAGATGACTAAAGATATCCACTCAATACGAATTAGTTGTGAGCAGTGTGGAGGACCACATTTGACAAAAGATTGTCTTAGTATTTAACTAACATTGGAACAAAGAGAGAATGTTTCATACATAAACCAAAGGCCTGGAAATAATTATCAGAATAATTATCAACCGCCAAGACTGATCTACAATCAAAACCAGAATTATAACCGAAATGTTCCATACAACAACCAACAAGGTCCTAGTAATCAACAAGTATCCAATAATACTTACAATCAGCAAAGACCTAATTTTCAAAACAAACCACCACAAACCGATGATAAAAAGCCGAATTTAGAAGATATGATGACGAAGCTAGTTGAATCTCAAACACAGTTTTTCACATCTCAGAAACAAACCAATGAACAAAATTCTCAAGCATTTAGAAATCAACAAGCTTCTATTCAAAATCTGGAACAAGAAGTGAGCAACCTAGCAAGGTTGATAGGTGAAAGAAAACCGAGAAGTCTACCTAGTGATACAAATGCTAACCCCCGGAATGAAACAGCTAAAGTCATTACCACAAGAAGTGGTATCACACTTAAATCACCTGAAATACCTGTAATTTCTAATGAAGCTATTCCTACTCCACAAGAACCACAACCTGAACAAGATAAGGAAAAAGAACCGGTAGTTGAAAAGGTTAATGAAGATAACATAGTTAAGGCTAAACCTTATGTTAAACCATACCAACCACCACTTCATTACCCGAGTAAAATGAGAAAAGAGAAACTTGAAGCCGAGCAATCCAAATTCTTGGATATGTTTAAACAGATAAATGTAAATCTTCCTTTCATTGATGTGATTTCAGGAATGCCTAGATATGCTAAATTTCTGAAAGATCTAATCACGAATAGAAAGAAAATGGAAGAACTCTCGGCCGTTACTATGAATGCTAATTGTTTAGCAGTGCTGTTGAATAAGATACCAGAAAAATTATCTGATCCAGGAAGTTTCACAATTCCATGTTTTCTGGGTAGTCTAAGTTCAATAGAAGCATTGGCAGACTTAGGTGCTAGTATAAATCTGATGCCGTATTCACTATACGCTAAACTAGACCTTGGAGAATTGAAACCAACAAGAATAAGCATACAACTAGCCGATCGATCAATAAAATATCCTAGAGGGATAATGAAAAACATGCTAGTTAAAGTTGGTACTTTAGTATTTCCAGTAGATTTTGTTGTTCTGGACATGGAAGAAGATTCTCAATTTCCTCTCATATTAGGAAGACCATTCTTAAACACGGCTAAAGCAATGATAGACGTGTTCGGTAAGAAAATGACCCTAAGTATAGAGGACGAGAGTGTTACCTTTTCAGTTGATAGAGCAATGCAACAACCGCAATCTGCAGATGATACATGTTATTATATTCAAACTATAGAATCACATGCAGAATTGTTAGAAGAATTTCCAGAATTACAAGAAACAAGAGAATGTTCTTTAGGAGAAGGAACTAAACCAATTGATGAAACTGAAATGTTAGCTACACTTATAGCTAATGGATATGAACCAACAACAGAAGAAATTCAAATGCAAAAAGAAGAAGACAGATATCGATATAAATCATCGATAGAAGAACCACCGACATTAGAGTTAAAGTCACTTCCAAACCATTTGGAATATGCTTATTTACATGGTGAATCTGAATTACCTATAATAATATCATCTTTTCTTACTGAAAATGAAAAATCTCAACTCATTTCTGTGCTAAAAGCTCATAAACCAGCTATTGCGTGGAAGATTCATGATATTAAAGGAATAAGTCATTCGTATTGCACACATAAAATCCTTATGGAAGAAGGTCATAAAACGTATGTGCAACGCCAACGAAGACTAAATCCGAATATGCAAGATGTTGTTAAGAAAGAAATTATTAAACTGCTTGATGCAGGTTTAATTTATCCAATTTCTGATAGTCCATGGGTAAGCCCAGTTCAATGCGTACCTAAGAAGGGTGGCATGACTGTCATTACAAATGAGAAAAATGAGCTTATTCCTACTAGCACTGTAACAGGATGACGTGTTTGTATTGATTATAGAAAATTAAATGACGCCACCAGAAAAGATCACTTTCCCTTACCTTTCATTGATCAAATGTTGGAAAGATTAGCCGGAAATAGTTACTATTGTTTCCTTGATGGTTTTTCCGGATATTTTCAAATTTCAATAGCACCTGAAGACCAAGAGAAAACCACATTCACGTGCCCTTATGGTACTTTTGCTTACAAACGCATGCCATTTGGACTTTGCAACGCCCCTGCAACCTTTTAAAGGTGCATGATGGAGATTTTTCACGACATGATAGAAGAATGCATGGAAGTTTTCATGGATGACTTTTCAGTCTTCGGTGATACTTTTGAATCATGTTTAGTTAATCTTGAACGAATGCTTATTAGATGTGAACAATCAAATCTAGTTCTTAATTGGGAGAAATGTCATTTCATGGTTAAAGAAGGCATCGTTCTTGGTCATAAAATTTCAAAGGAAGGAATTGAAGTGGATAGAGCTAAAGTAGATGTAATTGCTAAACTTCCACATCCCACCAATGCTAGAGGAGTTAGGAGTTTTCTAGGGCATGCCGATTTTTACCGACGTTTCATAAAAGATTTTTCTAAAATTGCCACTCCTATGAATAAACTCCTAGAAAAGGATGCTCCATTCATCTTTTCAGATGAATGTATCAAATCTTTTAATATTCTTAAAGAAAAACTCACTAATGCGCCGATCATGATAACTCCAAATTGGAATCTACCATTTGAACTTATGTGCGATGCAAGTGATTTTGCAATGGGAGCCGTTTTAGGACAAAGGATTGAAAAATGATTTCAACCTATATATTATGCTAGTAAAACGTTACAAGGAGCACAAACAAATTACACAACTACTGAAAAAGAACTCCTTGCTATTGTCTTTGCTTTTGACAAATTTCAATCATATCTCGTTCTAGCTAAAACGGTGGTTTATACCGATCATTCTGCTCTTAAATACCTATTTTCGAAACAAGATGCTAAACCAAGATTAATCTGTTGGATCTTACTCTTACAAGAGTTCGATATTGAAATCCGAGATAAAAAGAGAGCAGAAAATCTCGCCGCTGATCATCTTTCTCGTCTTGAAAATCCCGAATTAGAAGTTCTAAATGAATCGGCCATACAAGACAACTTTCCTGATGAATATCTATTGAAGATAGATTATAATGAAATTCCATGGTTTGCAGACTATGCAAACTACTTAGTATGTGGATTCCTTGAAAAAGGATTATCGTACCAAAAACGAAAGAAATTCTTTAGTGATATAAAACACTATTTCTGGGAAGATCCACATTTGTTTAAAAGTTGTCTCGATGGAATAATACGGCGATGTGTATTCGGAGATGAAGCTAGTAAAATTTTAAACCATTGTCACACAGGACCAACAGGAGGGCATTATGGGCCTCAACTCATAGTAAGAAAAGTTTATGATGCTGGATTCTATTGGCCTACAATTTACAAAGACGCACACCTTTTTTGCAAATCCTGTGATGCTTGTCAAAGGGCCGGAAAAATAAGTCAACGTGATGAAATGCCACAAAATGTCATTCAAGTATGTGAAGTATTTGACATTTGAGGTATTGACTTTATGGGTCCATTTCCAAAATCTCATAATAATCTATACATTCTCGTAGCCACTGATTATGTATCTAAATGGGCGGAAGCACAAGCTCTCCCGACTAACGATGCACGAGTTGTAGTCAACTTTTTAAAACGTCTTTTTGCAAGGTTTGGAACACCGAAAGCTTTAATAAGTGATCGGGGAACTCATTTCTGTAATAATCAACTTGAGAAAGTTCTTAAAAGATATGGAGTAACTCATAAAATCTTCACCGCATATCATCCACAAACAAGTGGACAAGTTGAAAATACCAACCGAGCTTTAAAACGTATTCTAGAAAAAACCGTAGGATCAAATCCAAAGGAATGGTCCATTAAATTGGAGGATGCACTCTGGGCTTTTAGAACAGCCTACAAAACTCCAATTGGTACCACACCTTTTAAACTGGTTTACGGAAAAGCATGTCATCTTCCAGTAGAAATTGAACACAAAGCATTTTAGGCTTTGAAGACATGTAATCTTGACTTACATGAAGCTGGATGTCTACGGTTAAGTCAATTAAAAGAATTAGAAGAATTAAGACACGAAGCATACGAAAATTCGTTAATCTATAAAGAAATAACGAAGAAATGGCATGATAAAAGAATCAAAAGTTCAAAAGAATTTAAAGAAGGAGACAGAGTTCTTCTTTTCAATTCACGATTCAAGCTATTTCCTGGAAAATTGAAATCAAGATGGCCTGGACCATTCATAGTCAAAAGAGTTTTCCCGTACGGAACAGTAGAATTGATAAATTCTAATGGGATTGAATTTAAAGTTAATGGTCACAGAGTTAAACATTACATATATAGTCCGATGGAAGTTGACAACGAAGTTAATCACAATTTCGATACCACAGCTAACTAAGTGTGGGGAGAATCAAGTCTTTAAAGGATAATATGTATTTCTGTTAGAGTTAGATTTTATGTTTTCGTGTAGTTCTCGAAAATGGAACCCGAATGGTCTTTCCCTAGCAGACCCTAAAGAACTAGTCTTCTCCCCCCATTCTGAATTTTTATTTTTTTTTAGGTTTTACGAAATGAAGACTTCCTGTGAACTAAACTATGGTCTAATGCTACACGCTTTGATCACTAAACGTAATAATGACACCCTTCCAAGTGACATAGTATCATTAATCAGAGGTAAATTGGACGGAGTAAGAAAAGAATTCAGATGCGAAAATAATAAGTTACAATTTGGTAAAGGAAAATCAAAATCCGCAGTGAAAAGAAGAGCACGACACCTTGAAAGATGTCACAAATGCGGAAAATGGTCACACGAAGGAAAATGCTCGACGAATCAGACATATTCAAATACCGAATTTGTTACTTTATGCAGAGATGGACCGTTCATATGTTTAGAAGAAAAATCGATGAATGCTCGAGGTTACGCCTATGTAGCCATGAAAAACCAATTAGTCCGACTATCTTATGAGTGGGCTAGAGCATATCACTAAGAAATCTATCTCACAGGTAAGTATGTACAGTTTTCAGTTTTTATTTTTATTTTTAACCTTTTGATAATAAAAGCTAATTTGTTCGCTATAAAGTATTAAATTGGTATTCAATAAAATTAGGTCTTGTGACCGAAATTATTGATATCATACAAAAATTTATTACATCACTGCGAAATTTACCGTTTATTCTTAAGGTATAAATATCTTTAATCAATCAACTCAAAATATTTCAAAAATTTGTCATGAGTTAAACTAGGTTATGAAACTGAAATTACTTACCGAAAAGAGGGGCGTATGTTTTTGATAATATTTGATTGATTAAAGTGGGATAAAAGACCAAAAAGATTTTTAATTTTATTTTTACTTTGTTTTTAAAATTAATATATTAATATTAAAATAATATTGTAAACTTTTTAAATCAATATATTTAAAATTGTAAATATTTGAAAAATTAATATTTTTAATATAAGTTTGTATGTATAAAAACAAAAATATAATATAAGTTTGGTGTAAATTTTTAATATGAATTTTTAATTTTATGCATTTTAAATTTAAGTTTGGTGTGAATTTAAAAACAAAAATTTACTTTAGTTCATTAAGTTAAAAATATGATTTTTAAAATTCGTCGTGAGTTGAAGACTAGGTCGTTGAACCGAAATTGCTTTACCCGAGGGAGGGACGAGAACTTTTATTATCATTATTTTTAATCTTATTGAATTAAAGTATGCCAAAAAAAAAACCAAAAATCTTTACTTTTAAAACCGTGCTCTGAATTGACAAATTTTAAAATCTTGTCGAGGGACGGACTAGGACAACGATCCGAAACGCCCTCATCCTAAAAAAGAAACAAATTTTTAAAATTTTATTAATTATATGTTTTATAAAGTATAAGGTTTTTATAAAAAAAAAAAGGGCCAAAACACTGTACCCGGACCCCCAGGCGATCGCATGGGGTTTACACTCCAACCTCATGCGATCGCATGAGGCTGGAAATCAGGCCTGATACAAGAAGCTCAGAGAGTTCTGTCTTCTCCATAAACACACACACATATACGAAAATACTCTCAAATCTTCACCAAATTTCACCAAAATTCACCGTAATTCATCAAATTTTTCGCTCTAATCATGAAATTGTTCAGGAGTTTATCAACAAAGGTAAAAATTACACTCCTAAACTCTATAAATTCCTAGTTTTTGTGATAATTACAAATATTTTACCTAATGCAATTTTGTTGATTTCTAGTGTAATTAGTGTTAAATTGTTATTATTTTATGCATGTATAACCTAGATTGATGCTATTTAACATGATTTGAAGCCAAAAACTTCAAAATTTTTAGAAATCTAGGGTTTGTGTTCTTGAGCAATTTGGGACTTTTTGATATAAACAGGTTATGGCCGATTTTTGTCATGAATTGTTGCCAAATTGAGTAGTGTAACATATTTAGGTAGTTAAATGATCCAAACATTGATCCTAAACATGATTTTTAAAGATTAAAGTGGACTTTTTAGGCGAAAATTCATGAACTTGATTAATTTGATATAATTGCCAATTGAGACTTGTTTAATTGTTAGTAATGACTATTTTGACATGTTATTTGAGTTAAATGCTTATGAACTTTGTATACATTTTCATATGTGCTTATTTGAAAAAGTATAGAATTGTAAAAAATTGTGAAAATGTGTATAAGTTTAATTTTGATTTAACATGTTATTGTGATTGTTTTAAATTGTTATTTTGCTAACACTAATGCATATTTGGATACACAAATTTTGTGTTTAATGTGTTTTGCAGAAAGCCGATACTGGAGGTTCAGGATCATCATCATCTAGACGACCTTCTCCAGCTCCAGAACCAGAACCAGAAATGCAATACGAGCCAGAACCTGAACAAGTACCACAACAGGAACCATAACAACAGCCTGATCAGCACGTACCTTATTATGATCCGCTACAGTTACCTAATGAATTCATAGTATTTCCGCCACATCCACCTGTAGAATACCCAACGATTCCTGAACACACATTGCATCCTAATTTGAGATTCGATAGACGATGGAGAGATTACCCATCATATCAAAGTAATAAATTCAAATTAGTAACAAAAGAGGTAGAGGTGGCGAGGGTAATTGATTGGAATCCTTTGGAAACGGTCCATCTAGCTGACTGTGTTAGACAGCATTTGATTCAAAGGTATGGCAGTTCTTCTTTTACAGATTGGGAACGTCTTTTCACCATTCATAGACCTGTATATAAGGAATGGTGTGTTGAGCTGATGAGTACTATAGTATTAAATGTAGATATAGATAGCTTAGATGATAGAAGTTTTCTTAGATTTATCCTTGGCGGTAGGATGTACAGAATGTCCATGATGGACATGGCCAGGGCATTACAGATTTACACTCCTAGTGAATTGCTACTACCCGACTGTATGAGTTTGATTTATCGTGGTGAAAGGGTAGATAAGAATTTTGACGTAAACGCCGTTTGGAGGCGTATGTCAAACTATAATGTTTTTACACTAGGAGGAAAACACTCCTACTTACATATTAACAAAGTCGAGCTTCGTGTAATTCATAGATTTTTGGCTAACTCGATTACACAGAGAGGTCACAATAAGGAGAAAATGACCTTACATGATTTATTTTACCTAAAGTGTATTCGAGACCCGAGAAGCTTTGTTAATATCCCTTACTGTGTTGGTTTTTATTTATCTAAAATGGTAGAAGGAATGCAGGATGGGAGTATAATAAGAGGAGGTATTTTTATTACTCTCATTGGAGAGTATTTAGGTGTTGATAGGAACCAAGGGGGTCCATTACTGGTTTGTAGAGAACAGGATGAGACCATAGGATTGCGGGTTTATGCGGGTGCTAAGGTATTGAAGAGTAGACGCAACCAGCCAGTTCCCTATGAAGGTAATCATCCTCAGGTAGAGAGAGGCTCAGACGAGGAAATGGAGGAAGTGGAAGACCTTAGGGATGTCTTTCGAGATGCTATTCTTGACGTCCACGTTCGTATAGATGAGGAAGCAATGACGAGTGCGGCCAGACATAGTATGTACGAGCAGTGGAATTCCGAGCGAGTATATGAGGATTATAGGCGACGCCAACACGATAGCTGGTTAGTTCATCAGCACCAAATCATGAGCCAGCTATCATATCAGGTACCAAATAATTACGTGCCTACTCGACCTGCTCATTTTCCGCCACACAACCCCGACATCCGACCACCCTTTAATCGGTATGACTATAACCAAGCCTATCAGAACACCTATAACTAACAATGGAACCCACCCGACGAGATGAACAGGAACCCCTATCCAGACTGATTTAGTTCCATTGGTTATTTTTATGATTTTTATGTTTTTATCTTTTTACTTATTCATGTTTAAACTTATGTTATTGGATATATTTATGTAATTTTTATCATTTTTATTATTATTGTGTACTAATATTTCGCATTTAGGATTTGAAAGTGGGATATTAAGTCCCATTTCAAATTGTCTTGCATGTTTATATTTGTATGTATGTATATTGTTGATTGTACAAAACAAGGTAAAACAGCGCATTTTCAAAGACTGACATTAAGTTCAGCAAAAGCTACTAATTTTGACGATAAGATGAAAAATAAATGTGATGTAACAACAAGACGGAATGAACAAATGATGTGCATCATTTATCATTCAGCAAACAAACGCCAATATGTTTGGAAACTTTGGTAAAATTTAATCATTTTTCTACGCTAATCACCCTCAATAATTTAAATTGTTACTGATTTCTTGTAAATGAGGGCATTGCAAGATCTTAAGTGTGGGAAGGGGTTAAATTCTTTCGGATTTTAAAAAATTTTTGATTTAAACACTTGGTTACCCTTAAAAATACTAGTAACGCAGTAGTTGTATTAGAATCTAGTGCTCTCTGATAATAAAGAACATCCCTAGTCTTATATACTGACTACCCAATTCTAGTAAAATTTTTCAAAATTTTCAATTAAATGAACTCAAAATCATGTTTATACATATTTATGAACGACAAAACTAGGTGTTAACACCGAAAATATTGTTACCTTGGAAAGGACATAAATTGAGAAACAAACCAAAATGTTAAAATTCATTTAAAATGGAATAGAGGACAATAAAAAGGAAAATAAAAGCCAAATGTGGAAAAATTTACCAAGTTATCTTAAACATATGTCACATATTTCTGTAACAAATAATTGAAGATACTTTTACTTTGGACTAAACTAAACAGTTTTACCCGATTTACTGTAATATATTTGAAAGAATGATGGATCTACACGATGAATCAATTCCATCATTAAAAGGAAGTAAAGTCTTCCGAAAAAGAAACGCGCTTCTTGATTTAGGTCATGAAGTTGTCGTCCAGACTAGCTGTAGGTTGACGAAAAATCTAGAAAAATCATCACTAAAATCAGCAGGAAATCCACGGACCTCAGCATCAAATAGGGTCGCCAAGTGGTCAGACTTATCCTAACCATGAGAGGATCTGTCTTGTAAAATGGGGAGGACGTCGTGCAAATTAGCTGGATAAGACTAATGAATCAGACCCCCAGAAAGGATAATCTCCTTAAAGATCAAAAATCAGCTTTTAAGACTGATATTACTCAATCCTAGAGATTGACCTTAAAGATTGAGAATTACAAACTCATGGAATTCGATGATATCTAAACTCGAGCTTAAACGAGAAAATATTTTGATCAAAATTACAAACCGATTTGTTTTATGAAAACCCTATTTTTAATACATTCATTACCATTGAACGTAAAATTCTAGGAATTCACCTGGAATTCATTAGGTCACCTGAACCAAATCGGGTGTCAACCGTAAGAACGGTGGCTGCATAACATGGTCAAAGATAGGACCTTGTACCAGACCGGAAAATTATAAGGGTGAGCTTTACTGTTGCTCCTACAAAGGATAGTGATTGCATCCGACACGTTATAGACCATAATTAAAAACATGTCAGGGGACATTGCCTTAACAGTTGCTTATTCAACGCTTTCCTTTACAACCGGACGGTAGTTTACCGAAAGGTAATATACAGAGCAAGTATACTGGACGTGTTGCTTTCCCAATACAAGGTTAGCAAGTGGGTGACAAAAAATCTTAAGTTTTGAGCTAAAAATTTCAATTATAAAACCCACCAAACCCACAAAAATAATTTGCAAACACCGGTGAAGGGTTATTCCGGAAAACTTATCTAGGGTAAAAGCTAGATTTAACTTTCAAAAAGATCAAATGTTTTCATAAAGATCCAATTTCCTTAAAGGGTCTAAATTTTTATAGTCATGTGGGACTGTAAACCACATCGTTACTACCATTGTTTATACCGCCGTACAGAAATCACTGATATACAAAGTGTGAAGAATAAGAAGTGATTCTAGTATATTTTAAGACTATATTGCTTGAGGATAAGCAACGCTCAGTTGTGGGAATATTTGATAATGCTAAAAACGAACATATATTTCATAGCATTATCCCTCAAGAAAGACAAGCTTTTAGTTGCAATTGTCCTATTTACAAGTGATATTCGTTTAAATAATAAAAGGTGAAGATAAAAGACAGATTCGACGAATTGAAGACGCAAACGACCAAAAATCTCAAAAGTACAAAGTACAATCAAAGAGGTTCCAATTATTGATAAGAAACGTCTCAAAATTACAAGAGTACAAGACACGAAACGCAAAATACAAGATATTAAATTGTACGCAAGGACGTTCGAAAATCTGGAACCGGGACCAGAGTCAACTCTCAACGCTCGACGCAACGGATTAAAAATTACAAGTCAACTATGCACATGAATATAATATAATATATAATTAATTCTTAAAATTAATTTATATATTATATTATATTATATAAACCGTCGGCAGAAGAAAACAACAACATGTGAGCCTCCCCAGCTGGCCATGCGATCGCATGAGCTGGAGGAGTAAAACTCATGCGATCGCATGAGCCCTTTTTTCCAGGCTCGTCCTATAAAGTTCGCGAGTTTTAGACTCAAAAACACATCTTTTTCCTTCTTCATTCATCAACGTATATGTATATATATTTATATTTTAATTTTAATTTTAATTTTAATTTTAATTCTAATAATAAGGGTATGTTAGCGAATGTTGTAAGGGTGTAAGTCGAAATTCTGTCCGTGTAACGCTACGCTATTTTTAATCATTGTAAGTTATGTTCAACCTTTTTAATTTAATGTCTCGTAGCTAAGTTATTATTATGCTTATTTAATACTAAAGTAATCATGATGTTGGGCTAAATACTAAAATTAGGTAATTGGGCTTTGTACCATAATTGGGGTTTGGACAAAAGAACGACACTTGTGGAAATTAGACTATGGGCTATTAATGGGTTTTATATTTGTTTAACTAAATGATAGTTTGTTAATTTTAATAAAAAGATTTACAATTGGACGTCCCTATAAATAACCATATACACTCGATCGGACACGATGGGCGGGATATTTATATGTACGAATAATCGTTCATTTAACCGGACACGGGAATGGATTAATAGTCTATGGAATTATTAAAACAGGGGTGAAATTATGTACAAGGAGACTTGGCATAATTGATAACAAGGTATTAAAACCTTGGATTACACGCAGTCGATATCCTGGTGTAATTATTAAACAGAGTATTAAGACCTTGTTACAGTTTAAGTCCCCAATTAGTTGGAATATTTAACTTCGGGTATAAGGATAATTTGACGAGGACACTCGCACTTTATATTTATGACTGATGGACTGTTATGGACAAAAACCAGACGGACATATTGAATAATCCAGGACAAAGAACAATTAACCCATGGGAATAAACTAAAATCAACACGTCAAACATCATGATTACGGAAGTTTAAATAAGCACAATTCTTTTATTTCATATATAATTCCTTTATTTTCATATTTAATTGCACTTCTAATTATCGCACTTTTATTTATTGTCATTGTATTTAATTACACTTTTAATTATCATTAGGTTTTAACTGCGACTAAAGTTTTAAAATCGACAAACCGGTCATTAAACGGTAAAAACCCCCCCTTTTATAATAATAATATTACTTATATATATATATTTGTATTTTTATAAATTAAAACTAATATAGCGTTAAGCTTGTTTAAGTGTATCCCTGTGGAACGAACCGGACTTACTAAAAACTACACTAATGTACGATTAGGTACACTGCCTATAAGTGTTGTAGCAAGGTTTAGATATATCCATTCTATAAATAAATAAATATCTTGGGTAAAATTGTATCATATTTAATAGTATTTCGTTGTAAAAATAATACTATTTCCTAGTACACCTCGCACACATCATATGCCCCATGACAAGTTAGTTCTACTTGTCGGTTTAATTTCATTATCAAGTAATACAAAGACATAGTCAAATGTATCGGGGACGTTACTCCCGATAGGCCTACCCCCAATAACCTAGCATGCCGAGCACTTAAAAATATCACTGTAGGGACTTTAGCCGAACAAAGCCGGGTATAGCATAGTTTAAGCAGTTTGGTACTTGTGTCTAAAGTGTAAAAAGTAAAAAAAAAAAAACAGCATGTGTCTCACCCCAAAAGTAAATAAGTTTTGCTAGCAATAAAGAGGGACTATGAATTCACCTTAAATAGTAGTTGAAGTATTCCACGCAAGAAAGAAAAGTAAAGCAAGTAAGTGACCGGGATATCAACTAGAAGTAGTTCTTCAAGAGAGAAATGAGAGATTAAGGTGCAAGTTTGAAATGAGAAGTGTATGTGGTATTTATAGTTGAAAATGTTAGGTAAAAGAAAATAAAATAATATAAGTAGTTTGTATTTTTATTAAAAGTAAATCTTAAAAGTTAAAATAAGAAAAAGTAGTTGTATTTTTATTAAAAGTAAATCTTAAAAGTTAAAATAAGAAAAAGTAGTTTGTATTTTTATTAGAAGTAAATCTTAAAAGTTAAAATAAAAAGTAGTTTGTATTTTTATTAAAAGTAAATCTTAAAAGTTAAAATAAGAAAAAGTAGTTTGTATTTTTATTAAAAGTAAATCTTAAAAGTTAAAATAAGAAAAAGTAGTTTGTATTTTTATTAAAAGTAAATCTTAAAAGTTAAAATAAGAAAAAGTAGTTTGTAATTTTATTAAAAGTAAATCTTAAAAGTTAAAATAAGAAAAAGTAGTTTGTATTTTTATTAAAAGTAAATCTTAAAAGTTAAAATAAAAAGTAGTTTGTATTTTTATTAAAAGTAAATCTTAAAAGTTAAAATAAGAAAAAGTAGTTTGTAATTTTATTAAAAGTAAATCTTAAAAGTTAAAATAAGAAAAAGTAGTTTGTATTTTTATTAAAAATAAATCTTAAAAGTTAAAATAAAAAGTAGTTTGTATTTTTATTAAAAGTAAATCTTAAAAGTTAAAATAATAAAAAGTAGTTTATATTTTTATTAAAAGTAAATCTTAAAAGTTAAAATAAGAAAAATTCATTTGTATTTTTATTAAAAGTAAATCTTAAAAGTTAAAATAAGAAAAAGTAGTTTGTATTTTTATTAAAAGTAAATCTTAAAAGTTAAAATAAAAAGTAGTTTGTATTTTTATTAAAAGTAAATCTTAAAAGTTAAAATAAGAAAAAGTAGTTTGTAATTTTATTAAACGTAAATCTTAAAAGTTAAAATAAGAAAAAGTAGTTTGTATTTTTATTAAAAATAAATCTTAAAAGTTAAAATAAAAAGTAGTTTGTATTTTTATTAAAAGTAAATCTTAAAAGTTAAAATATTAAAAAGTAGTTTATATTTTTATTAAAATTAAATCTTAAAAGTTAAAATAAGAAAAAGTCGTTTGTATTTTTATTAAAAGTAAATCTTAAAAGTTAAAATAAGAAAAAGTAGTTTGTATTTTTATTAAAAGTAAATCTTAAAAGTTAAAATAATAAAAAATAGTTTGTATTTTTATTAAAAGTAAATCTTAAACGTTAAAATAAGAAAAAGTAGTTTGTATTTTTTTATTAAAAGTAAATCTTAAAAGTTAAAATAAGAAAAAGTAGTTTGTATTTTTATTAAAAGTAAATCTTAAAAGTTAAAATAAGAAAAAGTAGTTTGTATTTTTATTAAAAGTAGATCTTAAAAGTTAAAATAAGAAAAAGTAGTTTGTATTTTTATTAAAAGTAAATCTTAAAAGTTAAAATAAGAAAAAGTAGTTTGTATTTTTGTATTTATTTATTAAAAGTAGATATAGTTTTGATTTTTTTATAAAATTTTAAAAAAATCGTTTAATACATTTCTAAGAACATTTAACATTTTATTTCTATATTTTTTTAATTGTTAAATACGAATTTTATATAAAAATTATTATTATATTCAGTTTTTATAATTAAAATTAAAATTTATGATTATTACTTTATAGCTTTTATTAGTTTTATAAATGTTATAATATTATTTATTATTTAGTTAATTATATATTCTATTAACTAAATAATAAAAGTAATATAAATATTATATATATTCATTGATGTAATTATGTTATATTATATAACATAACCTTATTTATAATATTTATAATTATATTATTTATTTTAAGCGACGTTTATTCGGTCAACGTTAAATTTATTCGTATATAACAACTCTAAGTATTTTAGTAAAATCGGAAGTCGAAAAGTGAGGGTTGTTATAGAAACATCCCATCAAGAAGAAGAAGAAGAAGAAGAAGAAGAAGAAGAAGAAGAAGAAGATGATGATGATGATGAAGCCGCAGAAATAGAACAAGCCAACCGGTTATACCGCAAACTCTGCAAATTCATCCCCAAAAACACACAAGATGAATACCGCAAACTGACTTTTCCTCAAGCCGAGAGACAGCGAATCCACAATTGCTATAACGCGATTTGCCTAGCCATCGACAACGTTGAGCCCTTCAACGAAGTATCCGATGAATATGAAAAGCAGGTTAAAATCTCCAATACGCAACAAAGGAAAGCGCAGAAACTTGAGGCCCAACTTAAAAAAGCTATAGAGAAAAACGCGAAGCTCAAAAAGAGAGAGGAAAATGCTGAGAATGAATTTGCTCATCTTGTGACGACCCGGAAATTTTTGACCAAATTTAAACTTATCTTTATATGTTTCCGACACGATAAGCAAAGTTTGTAATGTTGAAGTCTCAAAAATTTTGAACTATGTTCATGTATTCAATCACCATTCGACTGTTCTCGACGATTCACGAACAATTATGAGTAAATAGATATGTATGTATATATATACTTATGTGTGTATATTAAATTGAGAAATATTAATATAACATTAAACGGTTTGGTTAATATGAAAATAAGTATATATGTTTTAGACTTGTTAAAAAAGTTTATATATTTATGAGCTATTTGATAAATTTCAATACTCCATACATTTTTACTTGGGACTGAGCACTAATAATCAATCAACTTTTTATGATTGATTTTACACCCTAAAGGACCGAAATAAATAAATATTTTTAATATAATAATTTGGGATTTTTCCGAAGACTTTTGTCCGTCACTGTTTTATCAACGGAGTACGATAATGCAGTCCGTGAAAAACTATCGGTAATTAGAATCCAAATGTTCGATGGCTTCACTATATATGATTGATATTATGATTGATTACTGTATATGATTTTTGTTTTCGTTGAATCTAAGAAACTTAATATATGTATATATATGCCCACATGTCTAATATGATAACAACCACTTGTATTCTTCTTTTGATTTCTATCTTACTTGGACAAACAATCACACACGTATTGTTTCTTTTCATCTCACTATCATCCCACTATTATAAATATATCTATATTATATACAACCACACACAACTTCCTTCTATATATATTTACATTTGAGATATATACAGAGAGGTAAAAACAAAATCAAAACCCACTTTAGTTTCTCCATCTTTCTGTATGTTTTCGTTTAGCAAACCATCACTTCTATTCCTATTTTTCTTTTACTTTCTGCAAACCCACCATTCAAAACACCTCGAAATCATAAGGAAATCACTAAACTACTCGAGTTTGCTATGCCATCGACTTTTAAACCCATGAACAATTCGACCTTAGTCGATTACAAACCAAACCCAAACTCAAACGTACTTGGGTGTTGCTATCGTTCGAACCACCCGTCACCTTATAATCACCAATCCAAACCACCTCTTTAAACACCCATCGAACCATCTTGGAACCACCACCTCCGGACCACCTTCAACCTCACGAAACCCACCATTTCTGTTTTGGGTCGTAAACTCAACACACAACCACCATGAGACCACCATCATCCTCGTTCTACACAGTTACTACTTCTTGTTAAATCACACTATCGCTACTTACAAGTTTTCTGTTTCTTGTTCATGTACGAACCCATTACCATCACCTTCTCTATCCCCACACCACCACCTCCATATTTCTTATTCATCACCACCTTCGCCTTATTAGGTAAACAAATTTCATCCTTTGTTTCTTCTTCCTTCAGCTTTTGCAGATACAACCACATGCACATCAATCTCTTCTCTATACATACGTACGTATATATATCTACCTACACCATTGACATCTTCATAATCACAACTACCAATTATTATTTTTCTTTTCTTTCAATACAACTTTACCCAATTAAACTTTTCTGTTTCACTTGACCTGTGCTGCCACTATATACTTAAATGAGAAGCCTACAAATAAAGTTTTGGAGTAAAGCTACATATACATGTTAATTGGGCATTATGGCAGACAATTACAAAGAGGTTACCCACTTACATCTTTTCTCGTTAGTGGGTTACAAAGGAACCGAAAGGTTTTTTTTTTTTTATTTGTTGATAAACATCCATGATAATCAATGAATACCTTTGCCTGCTACTGTTGCTGGGTATGTTGTATCTACTCAACGAATATCAATAATCAATATATGGACTTTTGGATCGGACTGTTTTTGGGCCACTAGTTGCAACTTGGGTTTGTGATTGCAAGTTGGGCTTCCACTGTTACTATCTTTGGCCTATTAATCAAAACCTGTTACTACTAATTATGTATTCCCCTTCCTGTACAAACGAACAATGATGTTGCATTAAGAGATTATAACAGCGACGATGATGAGGATGTTAGTTGATGAAGATTAGATGATGATATACGGTTTGATTATGATGTTAATTATCGTAGGATGTCGATGATGTTTTGAAGATGATGACGATAAGATTTTGTTAAAGAGTTGATGATTATGATTAGGCTTCTGTTGGACTGTTTCGAATATTAAAACCCACAACATAAACCGTGATCAAATGGTGATCAAGTTAATGATAAAATGATAGGAGATGATGTCATTAGGATAATGGTTAGGATATGATCACGATTAAGATGGTGAACTCGAAAGAATGATGATGAGGATAAACGAAACGAGTTTGTTAATGATGATGGTGAAAATATATACGATTGTGATGAACAAGGTTATGATTATGATTATGTTATGATATGATCATAGTTATGATTAGGATATGGTTATTAATATGATGATACATATGATGTTGAGGAGAAGAAGAAAGAACAGTTAGCTTATGTTGGAGAAGAAATACAATAAGCGACTTAAAGGGCTTTTAAACCTCTAGTTGTGTTATAAATGAAGAAATACAGAAAAGCGTAGTTGGTTAAGGTGGTGTGTTTGTGAAACGAGAGGTCAAGGGTTCGAGACTTGGGGGCGACATTTTTTTTCTTGTTAGAGATATAGTTAAGGCTAGAAAGATGGGTTAAATAAAATAAATTGGGGTTTAAACCAAGATCGAACTAGTAGCTCAATGGTTAAGGATATTATCAGATTAACGGGACGTCGCGGGTTCAAACTCGGACTTGGGCATTATTTTTTAGGGCTACTTCCTTGAAGTTCGTGAATCCGAGGGCAACCATGCATTGTTCAGTTTCGTTGTATGAATATTTTTACCACGAAATATTGGATTGTGAGTTCATTTGATTCCCTTTTACTCTTTACATTTTTGGGCTGAGAATATATGCAAATGCTTTATTAACTGTTTTACAATATTTATATGCGTGAGTTCATTTGCTCCCTTTTACTCTTTACATTTTTAGGACTGAGAATACATGCGTTGTTTTTACAACTGCTTTATTAAATGCTTTTGAAATACATTTTGAACTGTGAATACATGAAATGCTTTTATAAATGTTTGACGAGATAGACACAAGCAAAACATTCCTTGAATGAATTATGTGGACGTGATAATTGCCACCATTGAATTATGTGGATGTGATAATTGCCACAATTGATATGAATATTTTTCCCCTGATTATTATTGCTTGGTAACCTAAGAATTAGGGAACATCATTAATTTTGAGAATTAGTGCACGCCTAATTGACGCGAATCCTAAAGGTAGCTACCGGGTTTAACACCCTCACCCAGAATGTTCACTAGACGGAAGGGCTAGTGGGCGTGGTGTTTAGTACTTCGAAGTTTATATGATTATTATACAGATGAGATGTTCTATTTTGGGGATATTATTATGCGCATTATATGTTAAGGTCGGTTACCAAGCCAAGCTATGAAAGCAATGAAAAGTGAATGTTATATATCCAGAGAATGATTTTATACACAGGTTATGTGTATGTTAATTTTTGTGCACGAGATATGTGTACGATTACTAAGATTTATGAAAGATGATTTTGTACACGAAAAAGGTGTACTGTATTTAAAAGATATCGCATGTACATTACAGATGGGTATATCAAAATGATGAATTTTATTGTTTTATGATAAACCTATGAACTCACCAACCTTTTGGTTGACACTTTAGAGCATGTTTATTCTCAGGTATGAAAGAAATCTTTCGCTGTGCATTTGCTCCTATTAGAGATATTACTTGGAGTCATTCATGACATATTTCAAAAGACGTTGCATTCGAGTCGTCGAGTTCACCAAGATTATTACTAAGTCAATTATAGTTGGATATATTATGAAATGGTATGCATGCCGTCAACTTTCGATGTAATGAAAGTTTGTCTTTGAAAAACGAATGCAATGTTTGTAAAATGTATCATATAGAGGTCAAGTACCTCGTGATGTAACCAAATGTAATGTATTCATCCAGATGGATTAGGACGGGTCGTTATACAGCTTGTCAAATATTTGCCGGAATTCGGCGACAAAGTGATGGATTCTAAACCAGTTACTGAGAAGTTTGGGACATATGTCCAGGTAGCTAAACTCACTACTCGCTGCGAATGGTATGATCTACTGTGCGAGCTTGGTGATCTTTCTAAACCGCTTCCCTCAGACATGGCGGATGAAATATGTGCCACTGACGATGCCCGAGAAGCGTTAGCTAGAACAAAAAAAGAGGCTGAGAAAATCACCGTACCAGCATTGGAAGAGCTAAGTCAATGCGAGGGCGTTACTTTTGTAGATATTAAAGTGTTGGAGCTTAAAATTATCTTAGTTAGATTGTAAATATTTACTTCGCAATCATAAATTGCGCTTTTGTAACACTTCGCGCTCTTTCAACGCTTATTTTTATTGGCATATTTTCATTTCACAGTTGCAACTTTTCGTATTTATATAGCACTTTACTTTATCACGTATCCATAATTCAGACTTGCCCTTTGCAATTTTCACATTCGCTATTGTGCACATAACAAATGCGTACTTATGCGAAACAATCTTTTATTCATTATGAATCTTCTAAGTCCAAAAAATCGATCCTTAGGCAATTTTAGCATTGCGAAGCATCTAAGTATTGGCAAGATCAAATACCTAGTAAATTTTATCCTTTCGCAACATTCACTGTTTAACACAAGTGGGCAATTTCATCACTTGGCTTTTAACGCACTATTTCACAATATATGTTCGCATTACCAATATTTTAAACAGGCCATGTTTAGCGAAAACCATGTCATTTGTTAAAAACATTCGCGGAGTTTTAAACACACTTACACAAACATTAATTCAGTGTTATGAAAAACAGGCAATTGTGTTATGCAAAATAAGCACTACGTGTGGCCACACGCAGTGTTTTTGCTTTGTATATAAACAATCACAAACACTGAAACTAACTTTGCTTTATTCATTATTTTCTCGCGATACAAATTGCAGAAAATAAAAATAGCATATCAATCATTGATCAAATTTGACTAAGCATTCTGCCACAAGCTTTCTATTACAGATATTTGCATCATTCAGAGTTGACTGAATGGCCCTCAACTCTCCTACTTTCGATGGCCGTACTCATGACACAAAAAATGGCTCTACTTCCGCAGAAGTTAGCGTGCCTATTCCCTTATTAGCAGAGAATTTAACCATGCCATGTATTGTAGAAGGGATTGCGCCAAACATGCGCAAAGCAGTGCGCCCAAGAATCATATTGAATCGTGACTGATTTCGCATTATATAAAGATTCAACAAAGCTTGGCGTCTTAGCATTTCATCGCGATCATCAACTAGCTCAACATGTAATTCTAACTGACCAATAGGCCAAGTTGATTCTCCTGAAAATCCAGCGAGCGAAACCGCAGTAGGTTTCATCAATGCTTTAATGTTTGCAGGCAACTTGCTGAAACATTGCTCATACATTATGTCTACACTGCTACCAGTGTCAACGTGTACTTTCATAATCACAATACCAGTATTCGCAATGTGGCATGAAACCACCACTGGTTTATCCAAATCCACACTCAAGTTTACAGGAGTGAAAGTAATAGCAGGACATTGCCAGTTTGCAAGTTGTTCAGATATTTGAAATACTGAAATTTTGCCTTGCACTTCTACCACATTAATGACCTGAATTCCGCGTTGATTTTCTTTCTTACTGACCATTTTTACCCCAAGATTCTTCACTGCAGGAGCTTTTCGATCAGCAGCGTTTGACACTTGAGGAGCATTATTTTCTGCAGGCAAGATAATTGCATTCGCGGTGGTTACAGCACCTTGCACAATTAAATGTTCTAACTTACCTTGCTCATATGCCTCTGCGATCAGCTCCGCCAAGTCTCTACAACGATTGGTATCATGATCGTAATCGTCATGGAAAATATAAAACTTGAATTTATCCCGCCTACTATTTTCTGCTAAAGGTTGAGGATTAGGAAAAAACTTAGCAACCCTTTCTTGCAGCAGAATTTCCTTAGGCGTTTTTGTTACCATCTGAATGATATTAAAAGACTCGTTGTTCCATTTGCGTGTAGAATTGCGATTCCCACGGCCATATCCATGGTTATCATTTTGACCTTGATATCTATCATTTCACAGATAACCACCACCACCTCCACTTCGCCGCGGGTATCCAGGACCGCGGTAATTATCGCTATTGTCGTCGCGAAAAGAATCATTGTCATCTCGCCAACTTTTATCTTTACCCCACCCACACGCAGGGGTGATAGTGCTATCCTATCCACCTCTAAGATAGTCGTATGTTTCTTGTTGTACTTTAGCGAAAGTCGGCGGGACATCCCTTCGCAATCTTCGCACAAGTGTCGGATGCTACTGTGGATTAATAGCATGCAAAAAACCAGAGATTTTTTGATCTTCATTTAAACTTGGTATCTTTTGGCACTCATAAATGTACCGCATTAATAATGCGCTCAAGGTTTCCTTGTTGCCTTGTTTAATATCATGACATTCTATATGTGTCTTTTTCTGCAGCAAAAGATTCTGAAACTGCAGCAAAAATTTATCACGAAGATCAATGAAGCCAAGAATACTGCGAGCTTGCAGGCTGTGAAAACACTCCCTTGCAGACCCTTGTAAAACCATAGGAAACACTCTACATGCAACCGGTTCATCCCAATTATAGGTGCTTACCACCCCTTCAAATCGCTGCAAAAAATCCAAGCGATCAGTTAACCCTGAGTAAACTCCCAATGTCGCTGGCACAATAGGCGGTGTAACAATTGGATAATCAGAAATATGCTGGACAAACTTGTCTGCAGCAGTGGTAATTTCAGTCGCCTTTTTTGTGCTAGTATCAGTATTGTCGGCACAAAACTTGACGATCATATCTTGCAAAAAATTCGGTTGTTCAAACTTATGTTGCATTGACTTAGGCGCAATGCTTCTAAAAGCATCCGCTAAAAAATGTTGAACATTTTCTCTGCGAACATCATCAGATGCTTCACCCGCATCCTCATGCCGAGGGAAAGGTGTTGGTGGCCGCCTTCGTTTAACATGTGGAATTTTTACAAATTCCTCTGCATTGTCCGAATCATCAGAAAACTCACTTTCTTCTCTTGGCGCTTTCGCAGTCTTCGAATTATAAACAGAATTTAGAATAACACGTTCATCCGCACCATCGCTATCACTATCACGATGATCAATGACTAAGTGATCAGCTTGTGATCCAGAATCATTCAACGGCCATAAGTAAGTTCGCGGTACGCGAGATTCGCGACAATCTTTTCTAGCTTGTTCAATAGCGGTGCCAAGGACTTTGTCTACTTTTCCAGCCAAAATCCTTAATCGCTTGCCATCAGCGATGGTTTCTTCACGATGTTGCTGCAAATTCCTGCGCGCAACCATTTTTTCAGCAGCAACCTATAGTTGCGAATTAGCGTTTACAGGATTGCCAGTAGGCGCCTTAGCTAGCGATTCTTTCCCCGAACTACCCGCGATAGTATTAACGTTTGCATGCGTACTTCTTGACAAGGCATTTTGCGAATCATTAACTAACGCATCAACATTGATGGAACTTCCTGTTTGTTTCGTGTTTGCTGCCATATTCAACGATCAAAACAGCTAATACGCTTCAGTGATTTCATGTAAATCATCGAAACAATACACGATTTAAATTAAACCAAGTAATTGATTGTTTGATAGCACAAAACAAAAACTTCAAGTTTAATTCGTAAAACGTGTCCCACGGATGGCGCCAATTGATCGAAGCTATATCAAGTTATTACTTGATTAAGGATCGAGTGCAATGAGATTATGGAAGATGGGATGTTTGATGATTATTTTGGGCCCCAATGATCGTCTTTCACTTTGTCAATCAAGTGATCAACCACCCAGACCCGGCCTTGATTGTCAATTAGCATGATTCACCTTAGCGCAATGTAGAAACCCCTTGGGCAAGATCACAAGTGAAAATCACAAAGGCTTGGGCAAATGGCAGAGAATCAACAACCTATAAATGAGAGGTCATGCTCTCTATTTATAGTATTCGAAATATCTGTGGTCTGCAGATTGTTTAACTATTCGCGGAAACTTAGCGGATTAAACCGCAGTCTTTTATTAAGGCGGAAACATAACCGATGTACTTATTTTCAGCGGATATTCCATAACTTTGGATTATAGCTCTTGTAATTCTGCTCTTGGCTTTTAGCAAATAATACATACATATACAATGCTATGTATATGATCAACATTATATATGTATAATATAAGGGGTTTGTTATATCCATTTGCTACTTAATTTACAATTTTTTAAATATTATATGGGCAAATAGCCCAAAAGAGTAACATAAAAACCCTTGTCAGATCTGAAAAACGCGATTCAGAACCTTTGATGAACTACATGAACTAAAGAGTTCAGGCGATGATGATTCTTGGTTTGCAACTTCTAAAAGTAAGGGATATTTAGAAATTGGTTCTTGGTTATAATTTATAGAAATTGGTATTTTGATGAAATTCGTTCTGAATTCATGGTTCTTGGTTATTGGGATGAAGATAGAAAAATAAATGAAAATTACATGGCAACAAATTATTACAAGTGGAATATACAATCAGCAAAAACAATAAAATAAAAAGCCACGACAAACGAAAAAGTGATATACCCTTTATTGGAAAATTTTAATTTTTATATTATTTTTTTGAGCTATTTACCCATATTATATCAGTTGATAATCATCAATCATCATCAATTCATCAATACATATAAAATAAAAACAAAATACGGAATTAAGATTGACTAAATGGATATAAAATGTAATTATTATTTTTGTAAATTTTAACTTAATTAAAGGGAGGAGTGATTACTACCCTAGTAAAGTTTATCCTTACAATCTATCTATAACATATTTTAAATCTTGTGCATCTTGCTGGCGTGTCCTCCTAGGAGTGTTTCTAGGGCCTAAAATCTGATGTGTCGTTTCCTCATAATTTTGAATTAAAAAAACAGCATTATTCTAAACCTGGCACGCGTCCCATTTTTCTTCATAATTGCAAAACTGTCTCCTCCGCTCTCATTATCTTCAATTCGCAACTCAGATTCACCGATCCTTAATTAGGGTTTCACAATTTGCAACTCAGATCCACTGATTCTTAATTATGGTTTTGAATCATTTTGGATGAATGGCTGTTACACCTCTATTACTCTGATCATCACCATCAATCAGTTCAATCCATTCTCTCTCAATTCCAACCCAAGTTGTTATCGCTGCTGGTGGCTTTAACGGTTACACAAGGAACCTAAGTCGCTAATTTGTGTACTTCACTTGACTTTTTAATTTGAATCGGAGGTGCATTTGAATCGGAATTCGCAAAAGTTGTTATTATTAAATTTAACCTAATTCTATTCCTTAATGAATTTGAATCGGAGGTGCATTCAACATTCAAATCCGTCAGTCGATCAACACAATCTGCTAAAGGTAGTAATCTTAGGGTTTTTATACTTGATATTACACAATCAGTTTTCATATTAACCAACCAACATGCTTTCTTTATCAAGTGAAATCTATCAATTACTGAACCTTTAATGACGATAAACATAGAATCAGGTACGTACTTAGTTTTTTGCATCAATATTTAATTTATGTTCTTCGATTTAATGTTAGTTTAATCCGTAAACCAAACACATAAATTATTTTATCAATTTCCTAAATATAAATGGCACCGATGATATTGTAAATAATTAGGTATGATTTTGAAACGGTTTACATCACTTTTTGTTTTACAGCCATTTTTGTTACATCATCGTTAACACAAGACATAACTGACACAAGGTATATTTGTTATTTGGTTTTTTGTTTAATTCATTGTTGATATGTCTGTTTAATTCATAACTGATCCATTAGAAAAGTTTATATGTAAATATATACTTGGATTATCTTTTATTTATTTTTCTTCAAACTAAATTGAAGAGGATAAACAGTAGACTATATTATATGATTAGGTACAATTGTAACTGATTACTTAGATTATGTATTGTAATTAAGATTATGTATTGTTCTAATTAAGTGCTTAATAAGGTTTTTTTTTTTTTTTTTTTTTTTTTTTTTTTTTTTTTTTTTTTTTTTTTTTTGAGAGTAAAAGTATAGTTACAATAATAAGAGGTTGTTTTGATGGCTCTCTCGGCATTTGACCTATTTGGGTTTATTAGTGTCAAAATGGGTGATTGTTATAGTCAACATGTTAATTCTATCGAGTTATGTAAGTTTGCAAGTTTTGGTGTTATATAAATGAGTCTTTATTGTTTCGGTTAAGAATGAGACCTTTTAACCCGTTTGGGTTATGAAGGGTAATGTTTAGTGACTGGGTTTTTTTGACCCATATAGAAATATAGAGCACACGGTTAATATCCAACGAATGGTAAGCACTTTTCTTTGTATGGATGTTATTTGAATGGGAATTAATTTAATCAATTGACTTTTATTTTCTAGATCAGTTATTTGTATGTAAATGTAAAAAAAAAAAAAAATTAAGTATATTGTTAACTGTTTTCTATTTTGTATTATTATAGGCAGTGTTGTAAATCTCCTTATTTCTCTCAGAGATCTCTCCGAGATCTCGTTTTTGAAATCAACCGAGACGAGATGTCCATCACCTGAGATTTCCTGGTCAACATGATCAAACTTTGTCGAAGTCACAATTTCTCGTATTTTCTGGCTCATTTCTTGGAATTTCTCGTAATACCTCAGATTTTCTCACTCATTTCTCGAATTTGTTTATATAATCTCATAAAAATGTATATAAATATACATATATTTATTTATGTATATAAATTTATACTAAAAAAACTAAAAAGTCAACATCAGAGATCTCACCGGGATTTTTACGAGATGCCGAGATCTCCCCAAAAATGTCCAAACGGGATCTCACCGAGATTCGAGTTCTCCAACCTTGATTGTAGGTGTGACTAAATTTTATCAGGATTTAAGAGATATCGATCGTGTTTGTGAGTATTGTCCGGCATCGTTTTGGTTTGATGAGTGGGTTAAAACTTATTCTTATGATATGAAGCTAAATCACTACAGTTTGTCACTATACTCATTGCTTATATATACCCATATTAACATGATAGTCAGTGCTTATATATGTATATCCATATTCTCACTATAATTACCTACTTAATGGTTTAAACAAAGTTATCAATTTTTGCTTGAGCTACTGTTGGGTACTCTGATACATTGTTAATTGTATTTAATATTTAATATTGAGCCATTCATATATAGGTGACTATTTCGGTTATGTTTAATCTGTAATTGGTCAAATTGATATAATTGACTCAATAAAATTGGCTAAAAGTGATAGCCGTTTTGTATGTTTGACGCCCTTAGAACAGCTCACCTTAGTTAAAACGTGACTTTTTAGCCGATGCAACATACCAAGATAATGCATGAAATAAAGAGAACATGAAGACCACTTCTAGATATTTGAAAACCTTTGTAGGAGGAGCAGTTTGATAACAATTTAGGTTGCAAAAGAGTGTTGCCTTGCCTACAAGTATATGGCAAAATATAAGTGTACAAAGAACCATTGTGGACGAAAAGGTTTCTACAATACATTTGGTTCAAGTAATCACTATATGTGGTTCTTTTTGATAATGCGAGTGTGATTAACATGGGTAGAAACTCTATTTATCGTAAGCGGACATAACATATTGACGTGTGCTATCATTAGATTAGAGAGTGTCTTGAAGATAGTTTGTTTGAAATTGATAAACTTCGTACCGATGATAATGGCTTTGATATGTTTACAAAGGCTTTTTCAAGTGAGAATCCTAAAGTATTTTGCTCGATCGCTAAATGACGAGCACTTCCTCATAATTTAAAGGGGATATTTGTTGGGTTTTATTTTTGGTTTCCATTTATGAGGATGGGTTAAAGCCTAACAATCACACTCATTAAAAGGTTAGCTTGAACTTGTATTATTAGGACATTAAAAGAGTCAATTGTGCATCTATTTTTCATACCAAGAGAGGGGAGAAAAGAAAATGAGTGTGAACCCCATTGATCTAATCATTTTTGGACTATCATCCTGGCATCTAGGACAAGGTTTTATACCATTGACTTTGTCTCAGGAGGTGTCTAGCTCCAGTCACATCGACTGGAACATAGGCATAATTTTAGGTGATGTTCTACCTCTTTTGTCTTTAGGCTGTTTCATATACTTGTTGATTTTTGTGGTTCAAGAGTATGATAAATATTGCAGGATATAGTTAATATAGAGAAGACCTATTGTATTTCTCTTTTGTTGGTGATAGTGGATATTAAATGGCTATGGATCAAGTGGTTTTGACTCTCGTTTTGAAAGATTTTCTACGTATAACGTCTTGTGTATTTGTATGTGCTTAATTATTCTTTGATTTCTAATATTGGGGTTGATTTTAGTTGCTTTTGGGTAACCTATCTATTAACATCCTCATTATTTCATACGGGCTGGGAAAGATTTGTTTAAACGAGGTTAATTTACACTTTAGAGTGTGTCCGTTGTGACTAATTTCTGATCAGATGTAAGTGGTAGGCATTGAAGGTCCCTAGGTTGATATTTATGCGGTAACCATTAGGCTTGAACTCAATGCACCTAAGATGATGTGTGAATTCAAAGTGTTTGTAGTATTTATGCTGGGTAGTGATATCGAATAAAAAGTCACGTTTTTACCACCGATATTAGTCCCATTGATGATAAAGTAATTGACTTATCATCTAAATAAGCATTTATTTACTTCATTTTGTAGATTATGTCATTACGAAAGCTATGTTTCAAAAATCACTATAAATAGATGAAAACGAAGAAAAACAAGCAAAACTGGCCAAGACGATTAACTCGCGTTTAGATAAATTATTTTATAACTTTTGGAAAACATCATTTAGCTGATCTTATATTGTAGGATATTTAATTACGAACGCGTGAGCGCAAGAATCGCTTAAAACAGACAAGAAACGAAGAAGATAGAGCGAAAACAGTGAAAACAGAGTTACGAACCCGGAAACAAGAAAAATGGCACAAGCCATACGGCCTTGACCCACAGCTTACCATAAGCCATACGGGCTGCCATGATGTGCCCCACAGCTTTGGCCTACTGCCATGGCCCACAGCTTGCTACAAGCCATACTCCCTGCCAGTATAGCCCACACCCTTGTCATACCACCTGCCAGTGTGCAGCCCACAACTTGCCAGAAGTTTAAAATATTTACAATTTTGCCATTAAGCTTTCGTATAAATAGGTGGCAAATCCCTCCATTTCGACACACACCTTCTTCACTTCTCTCTTTAAAATATCTCTCAATTGTCACTCTGTAATGATTAGTAGGAGATTAGTTTTCTCTCTCTACTTTCTTTCTCTTAAATGTAGAGAGAAAAGTACAGGTATTAGGTATGTAATTATCTCTCTATTGTCGTTTTCTAGTGATTAATAGAAGATTAGTTATGTAGTTAATAGTAGAAGATCGTCAAGCAATGTAACGCTCTCGATATTATGATGAAATACAAGTGTTATTTCGCTCACATTAATATTCAGTAATATCTATCCTTTCTTTTATTAATTTATTATAATGTTTTTGTTTGATGTTTGTGATTTTTTAATATTATAAATGTTTATTTCCATGGTGCGTGAGTAATTGCATGATTATTTGCCATGAGTTATTAATGTTAGTTAGTGGTGGTTATCGTTTCGTACTCGCATTCTGTGTATGATATTAAACCTTGTTATTATCGTCCTTCCACCAATAAAAGTGATTAAAATATTTTATAAAGTCAACAATTATAAAGGTAATTAATTATATATGTTTATAGATTGGTCATAGTATGAACCCATCAGAAATATTATAAAGTACATGGAGAATTAAAGTAGGACCAGATTAAGACATTGATCAAGAGTATAAGACTCGTGAAAATATTGTTATAACAATAGAGTACAATGTTAATGTACTATAGGACCACTTGAGCATGATCAAGGTTAGAAGCTATGAAACCACTATAAGTGTAATAAATGGTGGATAATTAAGGGATTTATTAGGCAAATTTAAGTAAGAGCTGGTTTAAGTCATAAATGGTGATTCATTGCACTACAATACAAACTTAATTTATAATCTTTAAAGGATGACGAAGAGCCATCTAATGTGATAGCCCGTCCTAATCCACCTGGACGAAGTCATCAACATCCGGTCCCATTGCGATGTACTGACCTAAATATGCCATGAACGACTCCAAGTAATATCTTTAAAATGAGCAAATGCACAGTGGAAGATTTCTTTCATACCTGAGAATAAACATGTTTTAAAAGTGTCAACCAAAAGATTGGTGAGTTCATAAGTTTTTCATAAACAATAAAATTCAGTGATTTTGATAGACCACAAGATTTAAATACAGTACACATATCTCGTGTACGAAATCATTTTTCATAAATGCTTGGCAGAGTAGGTTAATAACCTTTTCTCCCACGTAGGTTGCCTCGCGATTTTTAATAACCGTACACATATCTCGTGTACAAAATAACATACACATAACCTGTGTATAAAATCATTCCTTCTATATATAACCTTTGCTTAATAACCGACCTTAACATTTAATGCGCATCATGAATATCCCCAAAATAAACAGAACTTTCAGTCTGTAATAAATATATAAACCTCGAAGTACTAAAAACCACGCCCACTAGCTCTTCTGTCTAGTGAACATTCTGGGTGGAGGTGTTAAACTCGGTAGCTACCTTTAGGATTCGCGTCAATTAGGGCCCATTTTTCTAATTCTTAGGTTACCAAGCTATAATAATCAGGGGGAAATATTCGATATAATAACTTACAGAACTTCTGTCTATATAATAATTCATTCGAGGAATGTTTTGCTTGTGTCTATCTCATCAAACATTTATAAAAGCATTTCATGTATTTTCAGTCCCAAAAATATATATTGCAAAAGCATTTAAAAGGGGAGCAAATAAAACTCACGATACAATATTTTGTAGCAAAAATATGCATACGACTGAACTGAACAATGCAAGGTTGGCCTATGATTCACGAACCTATATCAATTATATATATTAACACATTGTAATCGAACAAATTTATATATATATATTAGTAATAATATTTTTATATTAATAATTTAAAGGTTTCATTATTTAATTAACTATATTCATTTTATATATTTTAAATAATTAAAGATAGTAATATAATTAAGTTACATGTATTAAATATATATCTTTATATAAAGATTATTTATTTGTTAAATTAATAATTGTAATAATACTAGATTAAGGATATTAATAATAATGATAGTAATAATAATAATTAACTTAACATAATAATCATAATAATCATAATTGTAACTATAATCATAATAATCATAATAAATGATAATTAATACTTATATTATTAATAATAATAATAATAATAATAAAAATAATAAAAATAATAATAATAATAATAATAATATAATAATAATAACAATAATAATAATAATAATAATAATAATAATAATAATAATAATAATAACAATAATAACAATAATAATAATAATAATAATAATAATAATAATAATAATAATAATAATAATAATAATAATAATAATAATAATAATAATAATAATAATAATAATAATAATAATATACAACCTTTGAAGAAACAAGCATTTAAAAAGAAACGCCACTGCTCGCGCTCGAAACCGCGACCTCTCGCTTAAACTAAACACCTCACACCAATGGATCATTCTTTTGTTTTAGTAATAACTCACTCGACTATTTTAATATGTAACAAACTGTTTATCTTCATCATCACAATTTATCACAGACTCAACATCTATCCATATTTTCTTATCATCTAATCATAATAATCATCATCCTAAATCATATTCATAAATTTCATCATAAACCATATTCATAATCATCATCATCATCGTTATTAACAACATGAACATGATCATCATCATCAAATTATTATGATCGTAACCATGTTCATCATTGTTTACAGTCCAAAGAAAATGGGTCTCGGCCCAATAATACCAACAGGAAACACGGCCCAAGATAGCAAACTAGGGCACAACATAGCAGGCCACTGTCCAACAACAACATGTGGGTTGTGTCTGGTAACTTGCGACGACAGTAGGAGTACATGAAAGAAAAATTACGCGGTCAACAAAGTCCTCATATCCATCTTTTCATAATCCTCATCTTTAATCACACCTCATCATCATTCTCAATATGCATCGTCCAACAGAAAAACAAACAACAGAGTAGCAGTAGCATAGCAGATCGAGCAAATTAGGTTTTTAACATGCCCAATAACAGATAGCCCAAGCAATTTATTCAGACCCATAACTAATTACGGTCCAGCTTCATAAATTAACTAGGGTGAACGGGATAAATATACGTGGGGTCTTCGGTGTTTAAAAGAAGCAGAGAGGCAGCAGGAAAACAAAAATATTGTGACTTAAATAATCAGCTAGAGAGTTTAACATTCTTTGTGGGGTTTATCTTTTTAGTATTTGTCTGCCATAAAGGAAAACAAAAACACGCACAGCAGCCTCGAATTGATAACATCATTCATCATTTATAATTATCATCTTTACTTTGTCTTTTTATCATCATCAAAAGAGAAAAAAAAAATAAACAGTGATGGCTTTGTTTGGCTTGGTGGTTTGTTCGAATCAAGAGACAGAAAGCATAAACGGATGACAGAATAGCAAACATAAATCATAGCAATTTAAATGATTTCGGTGGTGATGATTTATGTAGAACAAGAAAAGGAATATGCAGTATTGCAAAGAAGGTAATAATTATAGTCACAAGTATAAATCAATTGACCGAGAAGTAATTTTCAAGTTGGTGGTTTGATTTTCAAAACATAGTAGTTGAACAGCAGCATGCACACGGGTGTTTTGAGTCGTTCTTGGACAAAGAATAACGGCTGTAGACGGGTTACATCAGTGGTTTAAAACAGAAACAATCGAACACAGCAAATGGTTTTGTAGGGGGTTGGTGATGGAGGTATAGGGTGTGCTTTACAACGAAATTGGATACAGGATCATAGAGTGGATTATGTCCTTGTTTATGAAGTGTTCAGGTTTGAAACAAGATCGTAAAGCGAGATAAACAGATAGATAGATAGTTACCTAGTTCGACAGGAACCGTAACAGTCGGTCAATGGTGATGATAATTGGATGGTGGTTGTAGGTCGATAAACAAAAAGAAAGTAATGTTGGTGATGGAGTGGAGAAGATTGCCAGGTGTGGAAGATGGTGATGATGGTAGTTTTTATGTAAACCTATGTAAACGGGTATGTATATGCATATAGAGAAAGATGGTTGATGGTGGTAGATTAAGGTGGTAGTGGTGTTGTAGTGGTGGTCTCCGATGACCATCAAGGTGGTGGAGGTTAGATGGCATCGGGTTGCAGATATAACTCGAGGATATGTTGTATGTATGTAATTGTATCCATATATGTATGTGTAGGTGTAAGTGTAAAGGATATATATATATATATATATATATATATATATATATATATATATATATATATATATATATATATATATATATATATATATATATATATATATATATAATTTAATATATCATATTTCATTCAATTTCATTGATACAGAAAGAAAAGGCAAAAGGCAACAGTTTCCCAATCAATATCCCAAAATCACGTATTCAATCAATTCAAAAAGTGGAGCACAGTGTAACTATAAGATATTTTAAGATATAAACTTGTTATATTGTTAGCCGTCACCATTCACGGACTGATTTTCGTACTCCGTTATTAATTAGTGGCGGATACAAGTTCTCAGAAAAATCTCAAAATTTTATATTAAATATATTTATTTATTTTAATCATTATGGTAAAAAAATTCGATTATTAACCATTTAAATTTATTAAATAAAAATTAAATCAATTGTCTGCGCTCGATCTTGGGTAAAATATAAAAAGTTCTAAATTTAAAAATTAGCTCCTAAATACATTTTTAATAAGCCTAAAATTTATATAACTCATTTTCGGATCACCGTTTATTTTAAAATTATATAAGTTGAATTTAGCTTGCTTAATATCAATGGGAACATCAAACGAGTATTACAATCATTTAATATTTATTTTTAATATACTTTATTTATATATAGCTATGTTGTAAATAATAATTATTATAATATCCTATTTTATTTTATTTTACATAATTCGTTTTAATAACAACAACATATAATATTATATTTCCAAGTATCATTTATATACACACATATCTATTTACAATTAATTATTCGTGAATCGTCGAAACTGGTCGAGGTTAAATGAATATAATGAAAACAGTACAAAAATTTTTGAGACTCAGGATTACAGACTTAGCTTATCATTCCAGAAATATTAAATCGTATCGAGAGTTTGATTTAAAATTAGTTGAAAATTTCCGGGTCGTTACAGTACCTACCCGTTAAAGAAATTTCGTCCCGAAATTTGATCGAGGTCGTCATGGCTAATAATAAGAATGTTTTCATGACGAATATGAGTTGATAAATAGAGTTTTATCATTATTGATTAATGTAGATAAATCGATTAGATTATGTAATGCGTACGAGTGAAGCTGTCACAAAAGATTGAGATAGAGATTTAACTTTTGACGTAGTCGTGGTGGATTTTCCGGAATTCAAGAAATTTAGAGATAATCTCCGAAATCTATTCAAGAATTAGGATCCTATTTGATTAAGTGCGGTCATCTGTCTTGATTGATATGTCTGATGTCTTACTATAAATTCATCTCTCTCGTTCCATTATTTTCACCACTGCTCTACTTCCTTCTATTTTGAAGCTTCATGCGTTTGTTTTCTTCCCGACTTAAAGTAAATCGATCAAGACGTCTCGAATTCTTAGATTAAATCTTTGAATTTCTGAATGAACATGACTAATATTTTAAGAAAGAAATTGTAATAGCACGATCTGATTTGTTAAATTACCAGAAATCACGAAAAGATAGAAATATCAAGAAAATATGTTCTTGATATGTTTAGAGGTTAAGTAGAATGAAAGAGTTATGTAACATGGCACATGATGAGGTTGTGATCTGTGACTCATCGCATTCCATTAGAAATTCAGCATGACTTACTGTAATATAATCACGTTGGCCGGTAGCCATTATATTATACTAACTCATGCTTCAACTCCCAACACTTCTCCATAAATCATTCATAATTTAAACTCAAATTTTATAGAAGGATAGAAACTAAAACTGTTTCTTTTATGATGTAACACAGATAGCACGAAGAGATAGATAATTTCGGACAAGAATATTTATGAATATATCTTCAGAAATATCGAAGATATTTATGACGATATTTTGGAATTTCTAAGATTGAAGGTTGATGAAGAAAATTCTTCCGCAAGGATTTAGAATAAATAATGAGTAAGATATACGCTAAAGAGTTCATCAGATACGGAATCATCTAGATTAATTAAATACAGGTTTAGTCCTGGTGATTTGTCCAGAGCCTCCTTCATAGTTTTGCATAATTCGCTTTCCAGTATCAATTTTCTATTGAGTGTTTCCAACACTCTATTCTTTATCATCAAACTTTTGGCCATTAAGACCATCTACAGTTTTGCTGCTTCATCAGCATTCAAAGTCATCATAACTGAATCATTGGTTATCAATCTGAGGTTTTTCAAGAATTTCGAAGGATTTGAACGCAGATTGTAATCGTCAAGATACAAAAGATTGTTTAAAATGAAATCAAGTGGAAAACTTGAGGAATTATTTAACTGTAGTAGATGTAACTTATTAATAATATTTTAAGTCAAAATGTTGTAATTAATATTTCCTACTCTTTTAAAACTTTTTAATTGTCCAAGGTTAGTAGTCCAATATTAGTAGTCCAATAGTTCAATATATAATTTAATTAATCAAGACGTATCGTGACCCATTGTATACATGTCTCAGACTCGATCACAACCCATGGTATATATATATATTATTTTAGAATTAACCTCGACCCATTATATGCTAACTCGAGCATTACCGCATATAGTGTCTTATGGTTTATTCAAAATAATATATATAGATGAAGTCAATATGATATGTCAAAACATTGTATACGTGTCCCGATTTATCCGACGATATTTAAAGTGCGTAAAATAAATAACAGTAATTAAATGATGATAAATAAAATTGCGAGTATTAAAATTGCTATAATTAAAATTGCGATAAATAAATTGCGATAATTAAAATTGCGATAAATAAATTGCGATAATTAAAATTGCGATAAATAAATTGCGATAATTAAAATGACGATAAATAAAATGTAATAAGAAAATAGTCATAACGGTTATAGGAACAGTTAGCTAGGAAGAGTTAGCTAGGATTTGGTTAGTATAGATTTATAATGTTTATGTAGTTAATTAATTGGTTACTAATCAATTTTATTTTGTCTATTATTTTCTTCATTACGCTACTTGTCATATCTTGACTTGGATTCTGATCGGTCAAAATCCGAATATGATATTGAATTTGAATGAAAATAGTTGTTCTTTGGTGAACGGATACGTATATATGTGAATTTGAGTAGTTTTGTTAATGACTGCTGAATCTGAATTGAAGAATGTACAGTGTAACTTATTAATGTGAAATCTAAATATTCCTCAGGTATTACCTACCCGTTAAAATATTTTCACCATTAACAGTTTGTACAAAAGAATTTTTAATTATAATCTTTATAAAAATATACCTACATATATATTTTCTTCAGATGTAATCGTGGATTTAATGAGTCAATATGATATTAATCTCATTTGATTTACCGTTAGAATGAGAGTAAATAATCTCTAAAATATTAGAGATTACATAATCTCCATGTAGATCTAAGAAAATGATGTAGAACGATACATAGGATGAAGATAATCGATGTAGAACAAGATGTAGAACGAAGATTATGCTCGAGGTATAGATTGTGATGTTGAGACGTGTAAGGTTGAGGCTTGTGTTGTTGGTGGTACTGGTTCTAATGCTGGTGGTACTGTTGGTGTCGGTGATGCTGCTGGTGCTTGTAAGTTTTGTACCATATTCTCCAAAACAATTACTCGAGCACCAAGTTCACTGACTTCTTCTATTACTATGGGATGATTGGTGGTTTGAACAAGCGGATGAATAAGGTTTAGAATTGTAGATATTATGTAATCGTTGCGAGCTATTCTGGAAATGAGGGTAAAGATGGTGTTTCGAACTGGTTCACCGGTGAGTGCTTCAGGTTCTTCGCTAAGAGGTGAATTTGGTTGGTGGAAGGGATCGCCTTCTTCTAGTCTCCATTGATTAAGTCGACTACGAACCCATCCCCAATTCATCCAGAATTGATGATGGCTAATTGGTTGATCCATTCCGGTTACGCTGCATTCGGAGCTCACGTGGATATCCATATCGAAATAGCTGTCGGAATAGCTATCGGAATCCGAGGGACTTGAACTAGTTGCGAGTTCCATCTGGTACGGTCAGATGAAGGATTTTCGATATGAAATAGATTTATAGGATGTAGATTAGTACCCTGCAATATATAATTTACATATGCATATATAATACCAAAATCCCATAAGTTACGGGGGAATCTTCGGAAGTTGTCAGGCAAATTTACAGTAACAGATGTGCTAAGATATGAGTTTTGTCTATACACTATCTATGCAGTAAGTGCAGTAAGACGTGTCTAGACTTAAGAATGATAAGCAGATAATTTTCGACACGAAATGATAAGCAAAAATTTTGACATGCAGACACGGTCGAAGTCCAGACTCACTAATGCATCTAAACAACTATCAGTTAGACACACTAATGCAAGACCTGGTTCGCTAAGACAACCACTCTGAAACCAACTGTGATAGCCCGTCCTAATCCACCTGGACAAAGTCATCAACATCTGGTCCCATTGCGAGGTACTGACCTAAATATGCCATGAACGACTCCAAGTAATATCTTTAAAATGAGCAAATGCACAGTGGAAGATTTCTTTCATACCTGAGAATAAACATGTTTTAAAAGTGTTAACTAAAAGATTGGTGAGTTCATAAGTTTTTCATAAACAATAAAATTCAGTGATTTTGATAGACCACAAGATTTAAATACAGTACACATATCTCGTGTACGAAATCATTTTTCATAAATGCTTGGCAGAGTAGGTTAATAACCTTTTCTCCCACGTAGGTTGCGTCGCGATTTTTAATAACCGTACACATATCTCGTGTACAAAATAACATACACATAACCTGTATATAAAATCATTCCTTCTATATATAACCTTTGCTTGATAACCGACCTTAACATTTAATGCGCATCATGAATATCCCCAAAATAAACAGAACTTTCAGTCTGTAATAAATATATAAACCTCGAAGTACTAAAAACCACGCCCACTAGCTCTTCTGTCTAGTGAACATTCTGGGTGGAAGTGTTAAACTCGGTAGCTACCTTTAGGATTCGCGTCAATTAGGGCCCATTTCTCTAATTCTTAGATTACCAAGCTATAATAATCAGGGGGAAATATTCGATATAATAACTTACAGAACTTCTGTCTGTATAATAATTCATTCGAGGAATGTTTTGCTTGTGTCTATCTCATCAAACATTTATAAAAGCATTTCATGTATTTTCAGTCCCAAAAATATATATTGCAAAAACATTTAAAAAGGGAGCAAGTGAAACTCACGATATGATATTTTATAGTAAAAATATGCATACGACTGAACTGAACAATGCAAGGTTGGCTTCGCATTCACGAACCAATATCAATTATATATATTAACACATTGTAATCGAACAAATTTATATATATATATATATATATATATATATATATATATATATATATATATATATATATTAGTAATAATATTTTTATATTAATAATTTATAAGTTTCCTTATTTAATTAACTATATTCATTTTATATATTTTAAATAATTAAAGATAGTAATATAATTAAGTTACGTGTATTAAATATATATTTTTATATAAAGATCATTTATATGTTAAATTAATAATTCTAATAATACTAGATTAAGGATAATAATAATAATGATAGTAATAATAATAATTAACTTAACATAATAATAATAATAATCATAATTGTAACTATATAACTATAATCATAATAATAATAATAATAATAATAATAATAATAATAAATGATAATTAATACTTATATTAGTAGTAGTAGTAATAATAATAATAATAATAATAATAATAATAATAATAATAATAATAATAATAATAATAATAATAATAATAATAATAATAATAATATAATAATAATAATAATAATAACAATAATAATAATAATAAAATACAACCTTTGAAGAAACAAGCATTTAAAAAGAAACGCCACTGCTCGCGCTCGAACCCGTGACCTCTCACTTAAACCAAACACCTCACACCAATGGATCATTCGTTTGTTTTAGTAATAACCCGCTCGACTATTTTAATATGTAACAAACTGTTTATCTTCATCATCACAATTTATCACAGACTCAACATCTATCCATCTTTTCTTATCATCTAATCATAATAATCATCATCCCAAATCATATTCATAAATTTCATCATAAACCATATTCATAATCATCATCATCGTTATTAACAACATGAACATGATCATCATCATCAAATTATTATGATCGTAACCATGTTCATCATTGTGTACAGTCCAAAGAAAATGGGACTCGGCCCAATAATACCAACAGGAAACACAGCCCAAGATAGCAAACTAGGGCCCAACATAGCAGGCTGCTGTCCAACAACAACATATGGGTTGTGTCTGGTAACTTACGATGACAGTAGGAGTACACGAAAAAAAATTACGCGGTCAACACAGTCCTCATATCCATCTTTTCATAATCCTCATCTTTAATCACACCTCATCATCATTCTCAATATGCATCGTCCAACACAAAAACAAATAACGAAGTAGCAGTAGCATAGCAGATCGAGCAAATTGGGTTTTTAACATGCCCAACAACAGATAGCCCAAGTAATTTATTCAGACCCATAACTAATTACGGTCCAGCTTTTTAAATTAACTAGGGTGAACGGGATAAATATACGTGGGGTCTTCAGTTTTCAAAAGAAGCAGATAGGAAGCAGGAAAACAAAAATATTGTGACTTAAATAATCAGCTGGAGAGTTTAACATTCTTTGTGGGGTTTATCTTTTTAGTATTTGTCTAAAATAATGGAAAACAAAAACACGCACAACAGCCTCGAATTGATAACATCATTCATCATTTATAATTATCATCTTTACTTTGTCTTTTCATCATCATCAAAAGAGAAAAAAAAAACAGCGATGGCTTTGTTTGGCTTGGTGGTTTGTTCGAATCAAGAGACAGAAAGCATAAACAGATCACGGAATAGCAAACATAAATCATAGCAATTTAAATGATTTCGGTGGTGATGATTTATGTAGAACAAGAAAAGGAATATGCAGTATTGCAAAGAAGGTAATAATTATAGTCACAAGTATAAATCAATTGACCGAGCAGTAATTTGCAAGTTGGTGGTTTGAGTTGCAAAACACAGTAGTTGAATAGCAGCATGCAGACGGGTGTTTTGAGTCATTTTTGGACAAAGAATAACGGCTGTAGACGGGTTACATCAGTGGTTTAAAACAGAAACAATCAAACACAACAAATGGTTTTGTAGGGAGTTGGTGATGGAGGTTTAGGGTGTGCTTTACAACGAAATTGGATACAGGATCATAGGGTGGTTTATGTCCTTGTTTATGAAACGTTCAGGTTTGAAACAACATCGTAAAGTGAGATAAACAGATAGATAGATAGTTACCTAGTTCAACAGGAACCGTAACATTCGGTCAATGGTGATGATAATTGGATGGTGGTTGTAGGTTGACAAACAAAAAGAAGGTAAAGTTGGTGATGGAGTGGAGAAGATTGCCGGGTGTGGAAGATGGTGATGATGGTAGTTTTTATGTAAACCTATGTAAACGAGTATGTATATGCATATAGAGAAAGATGGTTGATTATGGTGGATAAATGTGGTAGTGGTGTTGTAGTGGTGGTCTCCGATGACGATTAAGGTGGTGGAGGTTAGATGGCATCGGTTTGCAGAGATAACTCGAGGATATGTTGTATGAATGTAAATGTATCCATTTATGTATGTGTAGGTGTAAGTGTAAATGATATATATATATATATATATATATATATATATATATATATATATATATATATCATATCATCATATCTCATTCAATTTGATTGATACAGAAAGAAAAGGCAAAAGGCAACATTATCCCAATCAATATCCCAAAATCACGGATTCAATCAATTTAAAAAGTGGAGCAAAGTGTAACTATAAGATATTTTAAGATATAAAAGTGTTATATTGTTAGCCGTCACCATTCACGGACTGATTTTCGTACTCCGTTATTAATTAGTGGCGGATACAAGTTCTCAGAAAAATCTCAAAATTTTATATTAAATATATTTATTTATTTTAATCATTATGGTAAAAAAAATCGATTATTAATCATTTGAATTTATTAAATAAAAATTAAATAAACTATCCGCGCTCGATCCTGGGTAAAATATAAAAAGTTCTAAAATTTAAAAATTAGCTCCTAAATACATTTTTAATAAGCCTAAAATGTATATAACTCATTTTCGGATCACCGTTTATTTTAAAATTATATAAGTTGACTTTATCTTGCTTAATATCAATCAGAACATCAAACGAGTATTACAATCATTTAATATTTATTTTTAATATACTTTATTCATATATAGCTATGTTGTAAATAATAATTATTATAATATCCTATTTTTATTTTATTTTACATAATTCGTTTTAATAACAACAACATATAATATTATATTTCCAAGTATAATTTATATACACACATATCTATTTACAATTAATTGTTCGTGAATCGTCGAAACTGGTCGAGGATAAATGAATGTAATGAAAACAGTACAAAAATTTTTGAGACTCAGGATTACAGACTTAGCTTATCGTGTCAGAAATATTAAATCGTATCGAGAGTTTGATTTAAAATTAGTCGAAAATTTCTGGGTCATTACATCAGAGATTCTAATTTGTCTATACACCTTTAGATTTTACCCAACCATTGAAAGGAAGGAACTCAAAACATAATCATAACCACTCACTTGGGTGATACACTAAGGTGTTAAGAAAGGTTGGATATAACATGTATATGACTATGCTAATTTATTCGTGCGCCCAGTTATGCATTGCATCCAAGATGGGCCGCTTATATCCTTAACCGAATAAGCATCAGGAGTTTAGCATAGTTCATCCGATCAGAATCACAATAACCAAGTTTCTCGTGACATGCTAATCGAGAAATCAATTAGCAGGGAATCTAGTGTTTACACCAAGGTATATCTATCCAATGAGTGTCTCGTAATCATCCTGACACTACTATCTCAAATCATGGTGAATCACGTATTCTCTATCCTTAGTTGTTGCATGATAGCAAGCTTAGTTTAAATATATTGATTTAATATTTAAATATCATTCAAAAGTCAACCAACCCAACAATTGCCTTTACACAATTTGATATTCTGGATAAAGTGGTGTCTAGAATAAACTGGTTGGACTTGGTTGTTAGATTTTCCAAACAGTCGCCAATTTATTCACACCAAAAGGATCCTGCTGATCGGTCCTTATTTGACACGATCGTTTATGCTTAACAACGTGAAAGTAACCATATTTGAGTGAAAAATGAGATACTTTGATGTGGTTTTGTGTTTTATAGGTGAGAAAAGAGATTAGTGCAAAAAGGTGCGAAAAACGGCATTTGAAGTCGAGTTGTGGAAAAAGTTGGAAAAATTAGAATTTTTACACTGGAGTAAATTACGCCAGCTTTCAAGTTTTTACGCTAGATTTTTACGCCAGTGCAAATATGGGCGTAAATCATGCCAGCCCGACGTAAATTACGCTAATGCAAGTTTCAAAATCAAGGAAAAAAATCATTTATGGGCGTACAATTACGCCAAGTTTTTACGATAGTATAATTATGGGCGTAAATTACGCCAGGGTGGCGTAAATTACGTCAATGCAATTTTGCTGATGCCGGATTTTGAGAGATTTTTGCTTTGGGAACAAGTTATTCACTCCCTATATAAGGGAAACTCTTAGCCACGAATTAAGAACCTTTTTCCTCAGTTTTAGAGCCCTAATCACATACAAAAACATCACAAAACATCATCAATCAAGGATTCAAGTCAAGATCAAAGGCGCGTTCATCATGATTCATCCTTCTATCATTGTGTTCACCATCATCATCAATATGCAAGGCTAATCTCCTTACTTTATTCCTTCCATTGAACAATTGTGTATTAATGATTTCATTCAAGTATTATTGTGATTCATAATTTGTAATGAAAAAGTCTTTTGATTTATGAATTTTTCAAGTTATTATTTAATCCAAATTTATCGAATTTCATGATTGCAAGACTTATTATTGTAAATTGATAGTTGTTCTAAATCCACTTAATGTTAATTTAGTTAAGGATAAAGACAAGCTATATAATTTACATGAAAGTGCCCAAGATAGTATTTTTGAAAAATTGAAGAACTTATGTCTATGTAAGTTACATGAAAACTTGATAAAGTTTAATACTTGTTTGAATGAATTGTACCAATTGGGATTTGGAAGGGATAAAGCTTTTAATCAATTGATAACAACTTTACATTTTTAATCTTTTGCTTATGCTTTTTGCTTTAAACCATTAAAGTTAAGTTTTCTTGTTTAATCTTCTTAATTAGCAAACGTGCTTTAGTTTAATCAAACCAACGCCTGAAAATTGCTTGCTTTTAACCACAATCTCCCGTCCTTACTTGTCCTAACTAGTTTAAGGTAATTAAGTTATTTTTGGTTGGCCCTTCGACGGCCATCAAATTTTTGGCGCTACTGTCGGGGAACGAACCCGGGTCACCTGCATAATGCAGAAATTTTGATGAGTCAACAAGAGTCGATACAAAATCTTGAGCGGGAGTTGAAAAATCTGAGTCAAGTTCTTGAAACAAAGTTGAGTTCGTCTATTAGTACCACTTTTTATTACCAATGAAAGAAACCGTGATGGTAGTGTCCACATTTATTGAGAACGGTGACAAGATGGAACATTTGGTAACTCCGAAGATGATTGAGCGTTACCGACCACCATCCATGAGAAAATCAAATGAGCATGTATCTAGTGGTAACGATATGGAGAATATGTGTGTTGGTAATGTGTCTGATGATACACTTGAAGAATCTAAAGAGTCTGATGGGAAGGTACTCAAAGTAATGGGGGGAACCGTAGAAAAACTGGTTGAAAGGTTTGGAGGTCACAAGATAAAAATGAATAAGAATGTGAAGGTGAATTCTCATGTTGAGTATGAGGTGTCTTCTAATTTAGAGGATCTTGAAGGGCCTAAGTGTGGGGGAGACAATGTAAACCCACCACATAGTTCTGTGAGGCATGATAGTGAGTGTAAGGAATATGTGGATGACCCGGTGATTGATCGATCTATGAGGAAATTACATAGAAGGGTCCATGATGCTAGGAGTAGAAGAGATGAAAGTTTGATTAACCGTCTTGTGCATAACTTGTCTCCTAAAGAAAAAGATAAATTATTTGAGTTAATGCAAGTCGCCAAGGAAGATGATGCATGGTTGGAGTCTAAGTTGAGAAAAGTTAGAGTTAATGAAGATTCTCACAAAGCGAGAGAAGGAAGAATCTTCTACAGTCTCGGAATTAGCTGAAGTAGAGAACGAGTCGCGTGCACGACTCCGAAATAAAAACTGCACGAACTATGTGTAGAGTTTGTAAGTCTCTTTTATCTTATTTTTACTTTATTTTTATTTTATTTATTTAGTTATATGAACTTTGTGGGTATGTTCACTGCAAGCCCTCACGAGACAAAACTCATCCACCCGAGAGAATCGAATGGTTTAAAGGCTTCTTGCACACGCTAAGTGCAAGCGGGATCCCTACGAAAGTGGGCTAGTTAGATTTTATGTATTCTTTTGTTTTTGTTTTGTAAGAATAAAGTTGGATGGAAAGAAACATGTTATGTGATGAAATGGGGAGTCACTGTGCTTGTTACGGTTCTTATGGAAGTTGATTTTATCCCTAGGTAATATTGTTCTTTTTCTTCTTCTCTTTGTTCAAATTCCTCACTGTTACTTAAAAATTATTTTAACATGCATACGAGGACGTATCATGGTTTAAGTGTGGGGGGGGGGGGAGGGAATTTGCACATTTGTCTTAACTTGAAAATGTTAGTTGTTCAAAGATTTTATGGAGTAAATGGTCTTTAATTGCCTAGGTGGTCAAATTTTTAATTTTAAGGCTATAATTGAGATGTTGACCAATGAGAGTACCCATAGTGATTAAGAATTAACTTGAAAGTTTTTGGACTTGGCCGGTGAGGAATGATAGTGTTAGGCAATTTATTGAATGCATTTGACCTTATTGACCTCAGCTAGTTAACTTTAAGAAATTGTATTTTCATGGAGAAAAGAAAGGATGAAAATGAGATCCCATTGTTGTATTCTAGGTAACATGAATGATAATGAAACACTTTAGGATTTTCTTTTTAAACCATTTTTTTTTATTTTACACCATTTTTAAGCCAATCCACCCAGGTCGTTAGTACACAATGTGTACTAGAATCAATTAGTTACCATTAGCAGCCTGAGCCTTTAGAATGAAAACCAAAGAAAAACCAACTTCCCATTCCTACCCTTAATTTTTGGTTATTAATGTCGAATTTAATCCTACTTTATCTTGTTTAGACGTAGTAACATTAGGTGATAACGCAACTCATTTTTTCTAAGACATAATTGGTTTAAATTAGAATTTCAATTATAACTGGCTATCATGTTATAGTGTTTGTGGCTTTTTGACTAATTCGACTCAGAGTGGTCTCCTAGGTTCGACATTGGATTACACGATTTACTCATGGGTACATAAGTACATAATCATAATAATCGTCACTAGTGCAACCCTTGTAGAGTTTACTCTTTCCTAGACAAAGGTCGAACAGAAGTCCTTATATCACAAGCTATGACAATGATATTCACCAAATCCCACATCCATTACCTACATCATACATATACCTATATATCATTATCACCATCAACATTCACTGTTACGCCCTAAATGTCTTAAATATGTATATATTGTGCTATCATAAAAAAAAAAAAGAAGAGGAGGAAGTGAAAGAGACGAATTTAAAATATATGCCAAAAATTGTGAAACGAGTGCCCTAAAAAGCATGGACCACTGAGGCATAGAAAAAAAATTTGATGAAAAAGAGAGTAGAAGAAGAGTGTGTCAAAAATTGTGAAACAAGTGCCTTATGAAGCATGGACCACTGAGGCGTAAAATTCGTTCTCGTAGAAGTAGAGTCAAAATCAAAGTAAGACTTCTCATAACCTCATAAAAGTACCTATACCTTTCATGTAATGCCTCGTAAAAAATGGGCAATGTAACCAATATCTGCTTCACCTGGCTTGTGGTATAAGGTATTTCTAACTAGACTTAGGAGGTTCATTGGTCTAATTGAAATTAATCGTTTTTAACGAACCTTTATGCACTTAATACTAATGTAGACAAGGGCATGAGTTTGGTTAGTTACGAAGTTAAGGAGGATAAAAACACAAACATATGCATGATTCTAGTTATAGTTGACATTCCGATTTAAGTTTAATTTATCTTTGTACGAATGAGGGTCACGTTAAAATTTCTAAACCTTATAAAGTTTGATTGGTTCTACATTCGTAACCACTTTACACCAATTTTTATCCGAGTCATGGCCAACCCGATAAACCGAACCAGTTGTAATTTAACCCATTTTGTGTTTCTTTTGACATGTTACTTAGGTACATTTGTATTTATTGTCTAAAAGATTAAGTATGGATCATGAGAAAGTTGTGGAGAATATTTGCTTTAGTTTAGTTCTAAGTGTTGATCCATTTGATGATTTGGGAAATGATTGAGGCTTATAATGTTATGCATAGCGTTGGAATTAGTAAGTTAAGGAAATGTCCTATGAGGAAAAGTTTTGTGATTGATGCATTGGAGGTTGAAAAATTGTTTGAGGTATTAAGTGACTGGCCCGTATTTCCTTTACATCTCAATTAATAGTTAAAATTGTTTTGCAAAAAGTTATTTGAATTAAGATTCACTAAGTATTGTTGTCTTATAGTTAAAAACAGATTTGCTTGAGGACAAGCAAAAGCCAAGTGTGGGGGGTTTGATCGGTCCTTATTTAACACGATCGTTTTTGCTTAACAACGTGAAAGTAACCATACTTGAGTGAAAAATGAGATACTTTGATGTGGTTTTGTGTTTTATAGGTGAGAAAAGAGATTAGTGTAAAAAGGTGTGAAAAACGGCATTTGAAGTCGAGTTGTGAAAAAAGTTGGAAAAATCAGAATTTTTACACTTGAGTAAATTACGCCAGCTTTCAAGTTTTTACACTAGCTTTTTACGCAAGTGCAAATATGGGCGTAAATTACGCCAGCCCGACGTAAATTACGCCAGCCCGACGTAAATTACGCCAATGCAAGTTTCAAAATCAAGGAAAAAAATCATTTTTGGGCGTACAATTACGCCAAGTTTTTACGCTAGTACAATTATGGGCGTAAATTACGCCAGGGTGGCGTAAATTACGCCAATGCAATTTTGCTGATGCCGGATTTTGAGAGATTTTTGCTTTGGGAACAAGTTATTCACTCCCTATATAAGGGAAACTCTTAGCCACGAATTAAGAACCTTTTTCCTCAGTTTTTAGAGCCCTAATCACATACAAAAACATCACAAAACATCATCAATCAAGGATTCAAGTCAAGATCAAAGGCGCGTTCATCATGATTCATCCTTCTATCATCGTGTTCATCATCATCAACATGCAAGGCTAATCTCCTTACTTTATTCCTACCATTGAACAATTGTGTATTTATGATTTCATTCAAGTATTATTGTGATTCATAATTTGTAATGAAAAAGTCTTTTGATTTATGAATTTTTCAAGTTATTGTTTAATGCAAATTTATCGAATTTCATTATTGTAAGATTTATTATTGTGAATTGATAGTTGTTCTAAATCCACTTAGTGTTAATTTAGTTAAGGATAAAGACAAGCTATATAATTTACATGAAAGTGACCAAGATAGTATTTTTGAAAAATTGAAGAACTTATGTCTATGTAAGTTACATGAAAACTTGATAAAGTTTAATACTTGTTTGAATGAATTGTACCAATTGGGATTTGGAAGGGATAAAGCTTTTAATCAATTGATATCAACTTTACATTTTTAATATTTTGCTTATGCTTTTTTGCTTTAAACCATTAAAGTTAAGTTTTCTTGTTTAATCTTCTTAATTAGTAAACGTGCTTTAGTTTAATCAAACCATTAAAGTGATGTGTGTGTTTCAAATTGTGGAGCAAAAGATCCTTAAATAGGCCACCCAAGACCCTGGCATGTCGTGGGCTTGACCTGGCAGGCCGTGGGTCTAGGGTGTGGGCCTAGGTCGTGGGCAAGCTGGCAGCCTGTATGCTGTAACCATGGGCTCAGACACTGGCAGATCATATGGCTGGCTGGCTGGCTGTGGGTCATGGTCGTTGGCCATGGCCATGGGCTTTGCTAGTCAGCTTCGTTTCCGGTAAAGTCTGATTTTCGAAGTCGTAACTTGGTCTTCACCGTTTCACTCTATATTCTTCGTTTTAAGTCCGGTTTCTTCAATTCTTCTTAATTGTCTTCATAATCACTTAATCTACAAATTAAAGTGAATAAACGCATAAATTGGCAATATAGTTTAAATATTTAAAGTTTTGGGACTTAATATAGTGGGTAAAAACATGACTTCTTGGCCGATATGACGGTGAAAAACACCTCTCTCTCTGGGCACAAGAAGAAATAAACAAAGTTATGACGAAGGGATATGCAAACAAAAAACGAAGAAGCAAAGTCTCAAATATAAATGCATAAATCCCCGAAGAAAATGAAGATTACAACCTGGAGGACTGTATGAATAAATTCTAGATAAAAAATCTTTGCTAAAATAAGCGCCATCTTAAGGAATTCTTCAACAAAAATAGAGTATCATCTTTCCTAGAAAATGGATATCCTCAAGAAACCGAAATCTATCGAATCTGACAAAATTTTAAAGATTCAAAAATCACCCATTTCGCCATATCAAAAACTTTACTTTTCTCTGCAAACTAACCTTTAAACCCGTTCTTCCTCTTGAAAGAATGATTAGGCAGAAGATCAGTGTCATCCTTATCTAACTGGTGGAGATTTGATTCTTGTTCAAGCCTATATAAATACTTGCAACATGACTTGCTATGAGCGAGTTCATTTCTTAGATTGATAGGGAATCCCAAACACTTAAGTGATTTGAGTGACCCGTGTAAGGAAGCCAAAGTCATGTAACCTCCCCTCATGCTTCCAGAGATACTTTCTACCCTTTTAGAAGACGACTTGTATGATTTTGCTCTTATAATAAAGAACAATCCACTTGATATATAGAACGGAAACCTCAGAAGTATTCTTGAACTCAAAATAAATGAGGATTTTTCTTGAAGACAAGCAAAGGCAAAATGTGGGATATTTGATATCGGCTAAAAAGTCACGTTTTTATCCCCGATATTAGCCCCATTTATGATAAACTAATTGTATTATCATCTAAATAAGCATTTATTTGCTTCATTTGGTAGATTATGTCATTACGAAGGCTATGTTTCAAGAATTACTAAAAACAGATGAAAAACGAGGAAAAACGAGCAAAATCGGCTAAGACGATTAACTCGCGTTTAAAAAAATTATTTCATAATTTTTGAAAAATATTATTTAATTGATCTTATATTGTAGGATATTTAATTACAAACTCATGGGCGTAAGAATCACTTAAAACGGACAAGAAACGAAAAAGATAAAGCGAAAATGGTGAAAATAGAGTTACGATCCCGAAAACAAGCAAAATGGCTCAAGCCATACGGCCTTGGCCCACAGCCATGGCCCATGGCTTACCACAAACCATACTCCCTGCTAGTGCAGCCCACACCCTTGTCATACCACCTGCCAGTGTGCAGCCCACACCCTGCCAGAAGTTCAAGATATTTACAATTTTACCATCAAGCTTTCCAATAAATAGGTGGCACATCCCACCATTTCAATACACAGCTTCTTCACTTATCTCTCTAAAACATCTCTCTATTTTCGCTCTCTAGTGATCAGTAGGAGATTAGTTCTCTCTTTACTTTCTCTCTCTAAAATATAGAGAGAGAAAAGTACAGGGATTGGTATGTAATCATCTCTTTATTGTCGCTCTCTAGTGATCAATAGGAGATTAGTTATGTAGTTAGTAGTAGAAGCTAGTCAAGCAATGTAACGCTCTCGATATTATAAAGAAATACAAGTGTTATTCCGCTCACATTATTATTCGGTAATATCTATCCTTTCTTTTATTAATTTATCATAATGTTCTTGTTTGATGTTTGTAATTTATTAATATTATAAATGTTTATTGCCATTATGCGTGATTAATTACTTGATTGTTTGCCGTGATTTATTAATGTTAGTTAGGAATGATTATAGTTTTGTACTCGCTTTCTGTTTATGATATTAAACCTCGTTATTATCGTCCTTCCACCAATAAACGTGATTAAAATCTTTTATAAAGTCGACAATTATGAAGCTAATTAATTATCTGCATTTATACATTGTTTAAGGTATGAACTCATCAGAAATATTATAAATTACATGGGGAATTACCATAGGACCAGACCAAATCAAGAAATTGATCAAAAAGTATAAGACTCGAGGAAATATTATTATAACACTAGAGTACAATGTTAATGTACTATAGGACCACTTGAGGATGGTCAAGGTTAGAAACTATGGAACCACTATAAGTGTAGTAGATGGTGGATAACTAAGGAATTTATTGGGTAGATTTAAGTAAGGGTTGGTTTAAGTCATAATTGGTAATTTATTGCACTACAATACAAACTTAGTTTATAAACCTTAAAGGATGACGGAGAACCATCAGAGGGTCTAATTTGTCTATACACCTTTAGATTTTACCAAAACCATTGACAAGAAGTAACTCGAAACATAATCATAACCACTCACTTGGGTGATACACTGAGGTGTTAAGAAAGGTTGGATATAACATGTATATGACTATGCTACTTTATTCGTGCGCCTGGGTATGCATTGCATCCAAGATGGGTTGCTTATATCCTTAACCTGATAAGCATTGGGAGTTGAGCATAGTCCATCTGCTCAGAAAATAACCTAGTTCCTCGTGACATGCTAATCGAGAAATCAATTAGTAGAGAATCCAGTGTTTACACCAAGGTATATCTATCCAAGGAGTGTCTCTTAATCATCCCGACACTACATTATCTCAAATCATGGTGAACCACGTATTCTCTGTCCTTAGTTGTTGCATGATAGCTAGCTTACTTTAAATATATTGCTTCAATATTTAAATATAATTCTAAAACAAATCAACCCAACTATTGTGTAATGACCCGGAATTTTCTGACCAAATTATACTTATGAGATTAATATTTACATAAATTAAACCATACCAACATGATAAGCAATCCAAATTGTTGAGACTTGTGTTTTTGAAAAGAGTTTTATACAACGTTTGACCGTCCAATATGACCGATGATATCACGAATTATATAACATACGATAATTATATGTTTGTGTATATATATGTATTTATATATATTTAACATGATCTAAGGATGGTTTAACATCTCATTGTGTACTAATGACAATGAGTTATAAGTATATTTTGAAACTACTAACTTAAGTTTTCAAAACGATAACTATACGTAACATTCTTTGATATATATACTTATAATCTATAATGCTTATACATGTATCGTATATATAATGTATTTAATCACTTTTTAAGGACTTAAATACATAAAATAATATAAGTATATTCACAAAAGATAGCTATATTTGAATTCTCGTTCCGTTTCCTCAAGATTTCTATACGTATATCTAGGGTATATGTACCCGTATCATACCCGGCTTCTATACGTATTTACTATTGGTATATACACATCAAATCAACATCCTAATCAATATTATTACTGCCCTAGATATGAGGTACCTAGAATTTATCAAGTAGTATGAATTATTAGTAAGAAAGCAAAATTAGGAATCCTTTTCTTTCTTTATAAACTAAAAACGTTTTTATAAATGAACACCATTTCTTCACTCCATTTTCTCATAACTACACCCTCATTTCTCTCTCAAAATACTCCTAACTTCATACTTAAGCATCTCCAAGAATTTTCCCCATCATTTAGCTTCAATTACAAGCCTTAAACACCATAAGAAAACTCTTTCAAGAACACATCAAAATAACCACCCATTTGAAGAAGTTTACTTCCAACCTTTTGATCTAACTCCACCACTCTTTGATTCCAAGATTATTTCTTATATTTTGCAGTAACTTTATCCAAGTAACTTGAGGTAGTAACCTTATTCATAATCTTATTCAATTCATATTCATATAGCTATCTTATTTTGTGGTATAAAATTTTAACAACAAGAACATAGTTTGAATGATTTCAAACTTGTTCGCAAACTAAATAGATCCTTCTAACTTGACTTTTAAAACACTTCAAGACCTGTAATATATCATAATGATATGCTAACCTAACAAGATATAACTTGGTTTTACAAAGAACATCTTAAAAACTGAATCTACGTCGTCGGACTGCAACCGGGGGCTGTTTTGGGTTGGATAATTAAAAACCATCTTGAACTTTGAATTGGAAGTTCATGTTCTGGAAAAATGATATTTCTTATGAATATGTTAACACATAAAAATTTCATAGTTTAACTTAAAGTGTAAGTATTTTTAGAAAAATGATCATTAAATGTTGTTTTTATGATGGAAAATGATCACTTTCATAAGTTTCACCAAATTTGAACTATAACCTATAATTTCGAATACAAACTAAGGTATTTTCAATTCATATTCTTAAAATTTGACTCGATCCAAGGAATTGGCAAGTTGAACCAACAAAAACGGAGTTGTAATGAAGAAACTACGACTAAAACAAGATTGGGTATCCGAAGCTAGTTTAGCTACGAAAATATTTGGGGAAAAAGTAAATTAATCATATCTTTTCTAATTAATCTGATATTTTATATATAATTAATTATGATTTGATTTTATATATTTCAGGACCACCCGTAAACAACACGAGAAGATTAATCATAAGACCTCATGATTGTACGCAACACGTCATTTGACAACACGGTACTTTATGTACGCAACACGTTATTTGACAACATGGTACCATGGGTGGAGATTAATTCTGATCAATACGAATACGATGGGGTCTTTATTTATTTTATTTAAGCAACTAATTGTGGACCACTAACATCGGACTACTAACTACGGACTAAGAAAAATATTAAAAGTATTAAAAGTATATATATATATGTAACGATTACTTAAAAAGAAAATATGTTGATATATTATATATATGGTTAGGTTCGTGATATCTATCGGAGACCAAGTCGAATTAAATACCTTCAAGGCAAAAGTGAGTTTCATTTGCTCCCTTTTTAATTGCTTTTGCAATATATATTTTTGGGCTGAGAATACATGCGCTGCTTTTATAAATGTTTACAAAATAGACACAAGTACTTCAAAATATATTCTACGTTGAGTTGTACCACTGGCATATTTCCCTGTAGCTTGGTAACTACTATTTACATGGGTATTGTAAACGCGAATCCTGTTGATAGATCTATCGGGCCGGACAACCCCAACCGGACTGGACGACCAGTATTCAACGGTTGCACAGTACTTCGTTTTGGTGACTACACTTGGTACGGTGTAGTGAGATTTCATAATAAAGGGAATATGCGACGTTGATTAAATGTTAAGTATGGTTACCAAGTGCTCAACCACTTAGAATGCTTTACATACACTTGCGAGTGTATTATGTTTATGATTATGAAATCTTGTGGTCTATTAACATATTGAAATGATTGTTATGATAAACCTATGAACTCACCAACCTTTTGGTTGACACTTTAAAACATGTTTATTCTCAGGTATGAATTAAGTCTTCCGCTGTGCATTTGCTCAATATAAGGACATTACTTGGAGCCGATCATCGCAATGGGACCAAATGTTGATGACTTCATCCAGGTAGTTAGGACGGGTCCTTTCATATTGCCTTTACACAAATTGATATTTCAAATAAAATGGTGTCTAGAATAATCCGGTTGGACTTGGTTGTTGGGTTTTTTGAACAGTCGCCAAATTATTTAGACGAAAAGGATCATGCCTCTCCACACAAAGTGTACATGGCCACTTGTCTTGGATACTAAATTGGGTACAAACCCCCATCTTAATTACTAAATTATCTTAATAATCTTCGTTTCAAATTCGACTGCTCAAGGAACGATCCTAGGTCATATTTGCCCATGCTAATCCATAGAAAGGAATAATAGATTTAGCCCCAGCATATATAAATTAAATCAACTAGCACCCTCTTAAGACTCGTTCTGTCGACCTCGTTAGACGACAAACGTAATCGACTTTTTGAGCGATATCGGACGTAGGACTAAATATTAAGTAGCTTATAATAATTTGGGTTCCTCATCCCCTTGAGTTAACTTTTGTGGTTGAATTTGGTTCAAGTCTATTAAAAACACTTTATGGTATCAGTTTCAAATGAGCCAAATGTGTGATGGTGGGAGCCCATGCGTGCACGTCTCGATGTGAGGGGCATGTTGGGTAATTATCCCACATTGACCGTGAGACTAATTATTATGTATCTTATAATAGCTTGGGTTCTCCATCCCATTGAGTTAACTTTTGGAGTTGAATTGGGCTCAAGTCTATTGAAAACACTGTGATTTACGAACACGAGCTGGATTAACATGCTGACGAATACTTATTAGAGACCCTAGGTACATTGCATTAAATTGTTGGTATGCAAGTGATATAAGATTGTAGTCGGAGGTAAGCTTACGTACTCCATCTTAAACTATGAAATTTTGAAATATTTAATCATCACTACTACATAAATGAGAAAAGGAATCCCTCAAAGAAACCTCTTTTACATGTGTGTAAAAAACAGATTTCTAAAATGCACAGAAATCGGTTTTTAAGTTTTCAAAAAATGAGAACCGGTTTATCTTAGAAAACAGGTTTCTATGTTATAGAATAGTAACCACTTTTTTTGCTTCTTCGGTTATGCCTAATGGGGCCAACTCCGCATTTTTTTCTCTTATTCCCAAATCTAAAAACCCGTTATTGGTTACGGATTTTCGCCCTATCTCACTCGTGGGAGCTTTTTACAAGGTCATCACTAAACTACTTACGAATCGTTTAGCAACGGTAATTGACAATATTATTTCCCCGGTTCAGTCGGCTTTTATAGCGGGTCGTCAAATACTTGATGGTCCTTTAATGTTGAATGAGATTATATCTTGGCACAAAAAGTGTAGTCGGAATATGTTATTATTTAAAGCAGACTTCGAAAAAGCGTACGACTCAGTTAGTTGGGATTTCTTGTTATTCATGTTACGTTCCTTGGGTTTTGGAAATTCTTGGTGTAATTGGATTATGGGATGCCTTAATTCGGCTAGAACGTCCGTTCTTGTCAATGGTAGCCCGACACAAGAATTTACGTTAAAAAGGGGATTAAGGCAAGGCGTGTAGTGACCCGAACTTTTCCATGTTTATATATATTAATTGAGATTGATATTTACATGATTAAATATTTCTAACATGTTAAGCAATCAAACTTGTTAAGACTTGATTAATTGAAATATGTTTCATATAGACAATTGACCACCCAAGTTGACCGGCGATTCACGAACGTTAAAACTTGTAAAAACGACATGACGATATATATATGGATATACATATGGTTAACATGAGATTATGATAAGTAAGTATCTCCATAAGTATATTAACAATGAGTTATATACATATAAACAAGACTACTAACTTAAGGATTTCGAAACGAGACATATATGTAACGATTATCGTTGTAACGACATTTAAATGTATATATATCATATTAAGATATATTAATATATCATAATATCATGATAATATAATAATTTAACATCTCATTAGATATAATAAACAATGGGTTAACAACATTAATTGAGATCGTTAACTTAAAGGTTTCAAAACAACACTTACATGTAACGACTAACGATGACTTAACGACTCAGTTAAAATGTATATACATGTAGTGTATTTAGATGTATTAAAATACTTTTGGAAGACTTCAAGACATATATCAAAACACTCATACTTAACGAAAATGGTTACAGTTACTTTTCCATTCTTTTCTTTCATCAAGAATTCTAGTCGTATTCTTACCCGTATTATACACAGCTTCAAAACGTACTTACTATGAGTATATACCAATAGAAACTAGCATGGGATTCCACTCTTGATTATGTCATGTATGACTAATCAATTTTAACTTCTACCATGAGCTAGTCAACTAACTAGAACTCCTTTTAACCCCACTCACCACTCACCAATTACCACTCATCATTCACTCCATTTCACTTCCAATTCTCTTTCTAATTCTCTCTCAACACACACACACTATTATGAACGTATTTTTCCAGTAGTTAATCATCATCTTCATCAAAAATCACTTCAAGAATCAAGCTATAATCATCATAGGAAGAACACTTCAAGAACACTTCAAAAATCCCTTCAAGTTTACTAATTTACTTCCAAGCTTTCTAATCCATTCCAAGTAATCATCTAAGATCAAGAAACCTTTGTTATATACAGTAGGTTATCTTTCTTATTCAAGGTAATATTCATATTCAAACTTTGATTCAATTTCTATAACTATAAACTATCTTAATTCGAGTAAAAATCTTACTTGAACTTGTTTTTGTGTCATGATCCTACTTCAAGAACTTTCAAGCCATCCAAGATCCTTTTAAGCTAGATCATTTCTTGTCACTTCCAGTAGGTTTACCTACTAAACTTGAGGTAGTAATGATGTTCATAACATCATTCGATTCATATATATAAAACTATCTTATTCGAAGATTTAAACTCGTAATCACTAGAACATAGTTTAGTTAATTCTAAACTTGTTCGCAAACAAAAGTTAATCCTTCTAACTTGACTTTTAAAATTAACTACACACATGTTCTATATCTATATGATATGCCAACTTAATGATTTAAAACCTGGAAACACGAAAAACACCGTAAAACCGGATTTACGCTGTCGTAGTAACACCGCGGGCTGTTTTGGGTTAGTTAATTAAAAACTATGATAAACTTTGATTTAAAAGTTGTTATTCTGAGAAAATGATTTTTATTATGAACATGAAACTCTATCCAAAAATTATGGCTAAACTCAAAGTGGAAGTATGTTTTCTAAAATGGTCATCTAGACGTCGTTCTTTCGACTGAAATGACTACCTTTACAAAAACGACTTGTAACTTATTTTTCCGACTATAAACCTATACTTTTCTGTTTAGATTCATAAAATAGAGTTCAATATGAAACCATATCAATTTGATTCACTCAAAACGTATTTAAAATGAAGAAGTTATGGGTAAAACAAGATTGGATAATTTTTCTCATTTTAGCTACGTGAAAATTGGTAACAAATCTATTCCAACCATAACTTAATCAACTTGTATTGTATATTATGTAATCTTGAGATACCATAGACACGTATACAATGTTTCGACCTATCATGTCGACACATCTATATATATTTCGAAACAACCATAGACACTCTATATGTGAATGTTGGAGTTAGCTATACAGGGTTGAGGTTGATTCCAAAATATATATAGTTTGAGTTGTGATCAATACTGAGATACGTATACACTGGGTCGTGGATTGATTCAAGATAATATTTATCGATTTATTTCTGTACATCTAATTGTGGACAACTAGTTGTAGGTTACTAACGAGGACAGCTGACTTAATAAACTTAAAACATCAAAATATATTAAAAGTGTTGTAAATATATTTTAAACATACTTTGATATATATGTATATATTGTTATAGGTTCGTGAATCAACCAGTGGCCAAGTCTTACTTCCCGACGAAGTAAAAATCTGTGAAAGTGAGTTATAGTCCCACTTTTAAAATCTAATATTTTTGGGATGAGAATACATGCAGGTTTTATAAATGATTTACAAAATAGACACAAGTACATGTGTCATAACCCGTCCTTAACCATAAGAACGTGTTAGATAACGTATGATTTCATTGCGAGGTATTGACCTCTATATGCGACATTTTTTTAAAGAAAAACTGCATATATTATACATTACAAACCATGATCCTTATTTTTGATACAAGCTTTGGACAAAATAAAGATGATTATCGTTTAGCGATAATCTTCGACTTACAAACTTTACAAATGATAATAACAACCCGATTTCTAGCATATTTTACAACACAAGTTCTTGGATATGCAGTCTTATTTTTGACACAAATATGCGTACGCAAGATCCTGCTTAGATTCAACATGATGCAGCGGAAGCTTCTAATTATCACCTGAGAATAGACATGTTTAAAACGTCAACATAAAGTTGGTGAGATATAGGTTTAATGCCGGCAGCGATATAAATATAGACCACAAGATTTCATATATAAACATTTTAATAAAAATATTCTAAGTGGTTGAGCACTTGGTAACCATACTTAACATTTAATCACGTCGCATATTCCCTTTATTATGAAATCTTACTACACCGTACCAAGTGTAGTCACGAAACGAAGTACTGTGCAACCGTTGAATACTGGTCGTCCAGTCCGGTTGGGGTTGTCAGGCCCGATAGATCTATCAACAGGATTCGCGTTTACAATACCGCTGTAAATAACAGTTACCAAGCTACAGGGAAGTATGCCAGTGGTACAACTCAACGTAGAATATATTTTTCAGTTACTTGTGTCCATAACGTAAAACATAAAATACATGTATTCTCATCCCGAAATATTTAGAGTTTAAAAGTGGGACTATATACTCACTGTTGTCTTGAAGATATATATAATTTGACTTGATCTCCGGTTGATATCACGAACCTATCCATATATAATATATCAATACCTTTTCTTTTCAAAAAAACGTCACATATATATACTTGTTATACTTTTAATACTTTGAATAATTCCTTAGTCCGTAGTTAGCAGTTCGTTGTTAGTAATTCAATTTTAATTGTTCATTTTTAGATGTTTAATATACCCGCAATGAAATAAATAAAACCCCCTAACGAAATAAATAAAACCCCATCGTATATGTATTGGTCGAGATTAATCTTGACCCACGGTACCGGTGTTGTCAAATGACGTGTTGCGTACATAAAGTACCGGTGTTGTCAAATGACGTGTTGCGTACAAACATGGGATCTTATGTTTAATCTTCTCGTGTTGTTTGCGGGTGATCCTGAACCATATAAAATTGAATTATAAGTACATATATATAAAATATCATGTTATCTTAGAAATATGTGATTTTATTTAATTTTTCCCAATTAATCCCGAAGTTAAACAAGTCTTAGATATCCGATCTCGTTTTGGTCATAGTTTCTTCGTTACAACTCCGTTTTCGTTGATTCAACTTGTCACTTCCTTGGACCGAGTCCCTCTTTAAGACTATGAACTTTAAATACCTTAGTTTGTATTCGAAATCACAGGTCATAGGTCAAACTTTAGTGAAACTTATGAAGTTAATCATTTTCCATCATGTAAACAACCTTAAATGATTATTTTTCTAAAAATACTTATACTTTGAGTTAAATCATGAAATTTTTATATGTTATCATATTCATAGTAAAAATCATCTTTCCAGAAAATAAACCTCCAATTCAAAGTTTAAGATGGTTTTTAATTATCCAACCCAAAACAGCCCCCGGTTGCACTCCGACGTCGTAAATTCAGTTTTTAAGGTGTTCTTTGAAAAACCAAGTTATACCTTGTTAAATTAGCATGTAATTAAGTTATATTACAGGTCTTGAAGTATTTTAAAAGTTAAGTTAGAAGGATCTATTTAGTTTGCAAACAAGTTTGAAAACTTTCAAACTATGTTCTTGTTGTTAAAATTTTATACCACAAAATAAGATAGCTATATATATATGAATCGAATAAGGTTATGAACATAGTTACTACCTCAAGTTCCTTGGACAAGGTTTCTGTAAAAGAGGAGTAAGAACCTAGAACTAAAAGGGTGATGGAATTGGATGAAAGATTGGAAGTAAGTTTGTGTTCTTGGAAGGATTCTTGAAGTGTTTTTGTAAGGGTTTTCTTATGGTGATTAAGTGATGTTTTTGAAGCTAAATGATGGGGAAAATGCTTGGAGATGATCAAGTATGAAGTTAAGAGTATTTTGAGAGAGAAATGGGAGTGTAAGTATGAGAAAATGGGGTGAAGAAATGGTGTGCATGCATAAAAACGTTTTTAGGTTATAAAGGAAAAAAAAGATACCTAACTTTGTTTTCTTGCTAAATAATTCATGCTACTTGACAAATGGTTGGTTCCACATGTTTCTTAATCATTTAAGGCTGCTAAGGAGCAGATTTTTATTGGTATATACCAATAGTAAATACATCTAGAAGCTGCGTATGATACGGGTACATATACCCTAGATATACGTGTAGAAATCTTTGAGAAAACGGAACGAGGATTCAAATATAGCTATCTTTTGTAAATATACTTATATTGTTTTATGTATGTAAGCCCTTTAAAAGTGATAAAATACATATCTATACGATGCATGTATAAGTATTATAGGTTATAAGTATTTATGTCGAAGAACGTTACGTATAGTTATCGTTTTGAAAACTTAAGTTAGTAGTTTCAAAATATACTTATAACTCATTGTTATTAGTACCCAATGAGATGTTAAACATCCTTAGATCATGTTAAATATATATAAATACATATATATACATAAACGTATAATTATCGTATGTTATATAGTTCGTGATATCATCGGTCAAATTGAACGGTCAAACGTTGTGTAAAACTCTTTTCGAAGACATAAGTCTCAACAATTTGGATTGCTTGTCATGTTGGTAAGGTTTAATTTATGTAAATATTAATCTTATAAATATAGAATGATCGAAAAAGTGCGGGTCGTTACATTACCTCCCCGTTAAATAAATTTCGTCCCGAAATTTTAAAATTGTACCTATTTTGCGTCATCGAGAAACAAGTGTGGATACTTTTGTTTCATCTGATCCTCTCGTTCCCAAGTAAACTCAGGACCTCTTCGAGCATTCCAACGAACCTTAACGATCGGTATGTTGCTCTGCTTGAGCTGTTTAACTTCACGGTCCATGATTTCGATTGGTTCTTCGATGAATTGTAGTTTCTCATCGACATGGATTTCTTCAAGAGGAATGGTGAGATCTTCCTTTGCAAGACACTTCTTAAGGTTCGAGACGTGAAAGGTATTATGTACTCCGGCGAGTTGTTGCGGTAACTCGAGTCGATAAGCTACCGGTCCAATGCGTTCAATAATCTTGAACGGGCCTACGTACCTTGGGTTCAGTTTACCCCTTTTGCCGAAACGTATTACACCTTTCCATGGTGACACTTTTAACATAACCATGTCACCGATCTGAAACTCTAATGGTTTCCTTCGAACATCGGCGTAGCTCTTTTGGCGACTACGGGCTGTTTTCAATCTCTCCTTGATTTGTACAATCTTCTCAGTCGTTTCGTGTATGATCTCGGGACCCGTTAATTGTCGATCTCCTACTTCATTCCAACAGATAGGAGATCTACACTTCCTTCCATACAATGCTTCGAATGGCGCAGCTCCAATGCTCGCATGATAACTATTATTATACGAGAATTCTGCTAACGGTAGATATTTATCCCATCCGTTTCCAAAATCGATCACACATGCCCTGAGCATGTCTTCAAGAGTCTGAATTGTTCTTTCACTCTGCCCGTCGGTTTGCAGATGATATGCGGTACTCATATCCAAACGAGTTCCTAGTGCCTCCTGTAGTGATTGCCAGAACTTTGAGGTAAATCTACTATCACGATCAGATATAATGGAAATAGGTATTCCATGCCTTGAAACTATTTCCTTTATATATAATCGTAATAATTTCTCCATTCTATCTGTTTCCTTTATAGGCAAGAAATGTGCAGATTTGGTAAGACGATCAACAATTACCCAAATGGTGTCGTATCCCCAGGCAGTCTTTGGTAACTTCGTGATGAAATCCATGGTAATACCGTCCCATTTCCATTCTGGAATTTCTGGTTGTTGAAGTAACCCCGACGGCTTCTGGTGTTCTGCTTTGACTTTGGAACAAGTTAAACATTCCCCAACATATGTTGCAACGTCTGTCTTCAAATTAGGCCACCAATAATGCGTCTTAAGATCTTGGTACATCTTTCCAACTCCAGGATGTATCGAATATCTTGTCTTATGTGCCTCGTTCAATATCAACTTCCTTAATCCACCCAACTTCGGTACCCAAATACGATTTGCAAAATATCGAATTCCATCTTCCCGCATAACGAGTTGCTTCTCATACTTCTTCATTATTTCATTTCCTATATTTTCTTTAGTAAGTGCTTCTCGTTGAACTTCTTTGATTTGTGAGTTGAGATTCATGCGAATTTTTATGTTCATCGCTCGTACTCGAATTGGTTCTCGTTCCTTTCTGCTTAATGCGTCAGCCACTACATTCGCTTTCCCGGGATGCTAGCGAATCTCACAATCGTAGTCGTTTATCAGCTCGACCCACCTACGTTGCCTCATGTTCAGCTGTTTCTGATCGAAAATATGTTGAAGGCTTTTATGATCAGTAAACACAGTGCATTTAACCCCATACAAGTAGTGTCTCCATATCTTCAATGCAAACACGACTGCTCCCAGTTCTAGATCATGCGTCGTATAATTCCGCTCGTGAATCTTTAATTGTCGGGATGCGTATGCAATAACTTTCTTCCGTTGCATAAGAACGCAACCAAAACCTTGTCGCGAAGCGTCACAATATATTTCAAAATCATCGTTCCCTTCTGGTAACGATAAAATAGGCGCCGTAGTCAACTTCTTTTTCAGTAATTGAAATGCACTCTCCTGCTCAGAAGTCCATTCATATTTCTTCCCTTTTTGCGTTAACGCTGTCAACGGCTTAGCTATTCGGGAAAAATCTTGAATAAACCTTCTATAATAACCGGCTAAACCCAAAAATTGGCGTATCTGCGTTGGTGTCTTAGGAGTCTCCCATTTTTCAATGGCTTCAATTTTTGCTGGATCAACCTGAATTCCTTTGCTACTAACAACGTGGCCAAGAAATTGCACTTCTTTCAACCAGAAAGCACATTTAGAAAATTTAGCATATAGCTGTTCTTTTCTTAACAACTCTAATATCAACCTTACATGCTGCTCATGCTCTTGCTCACTCTTGAAATAGATAAGAATATCATCAATGAAAACGATAATAAACTTATCTAAATATGGACTACAAACTCGATTCATGAGGTCCATGAATACAGCTGGCGCATTCGTCAATCCAAACGGCATGACCAAAAATTCGTAATGACCGTAGCGTGTCCGAAAAGCAGTTTTCGGTATATCTTCTTCTTTGACACGTAATTGATGATAGCCCGATCTTAGGTCAATTTTCGAGTACACACATGATCCTTGGAGTTGATCAAATAAGTCGTCAATTCTCAGTAGTGGATACCGATTCTTGATAGTTAACTTATTTAATTCACGATAATCTATACACATTCGGAAAGATCCGTCTTTCTTCTTGACGAATAAAATTGGAGCTCCCCACGGTGAAGTACTTGGTCGTATGAATCCACGATCCAGTAATTCTTTTAACTGACTCTGAAGTTCTTTTAACTCGGACGGTGCAAGTCTATATGGAGCACGGGCAACCGGTGCAGCTCCTGGTACAAGATCTATTTGAAATTCTACAGATCTAAATGGAGGTAATCCCGGCAACTCTTCCGGAAATACTTCAGGAAAATCTCTTGCCACAGGCACGTCATTGATGCAGTTCTCTTTTTCTTTCTTTTCGACTTTATTAACATGTGCTAAGATAGCATAGCACCCTTTCTTCAAGCACTTTTGAGCTTTTAAATAACTAATGAGTTTTAGCTTTGATTTACCCTTCTCTCCATAAATCATTACTCGCGTTTTATCCTTACGAGGAATGCGAATTGCCTTCTTGGCGCACACAACTTCAGCTCCTATTTTGGACATCCAGTCCATGCCGATTATTACATCAAAACTTCCTAATTCTACGGGTATCAAATCAATCTTAAATGTTTCTCCGGCTAAATTTATTTTACAATCACGGCAAATTTTATCGGCTTTAATTAGTTTACCATTAGCTAACTCAATCATGTACTTAGCATCTAGAGGTAATGATGAACAATTCAATTTAGCGTGAAAGTCTCTACACACGTAACTTCTATCAGCACCAGTATCAAATATAATAGATGCGGATAAGTTATTAATGGTAAACGTACCCGTAACAAGCTCCGGGTCTTCACATGCCTCTCTAGCATTAATAACAAATGCTCTCCCACGTGCAGGTCCGATATTCTTCTCTGGATTCGGGCACTGGCTCTTATAGTGACCTTGTTTTCCACACCCATAACAAGTAATGGTAGCCAAAGCAGTTCTATTTGCATTGGTGGCAGGAGTCTTGGTACCATTTGTATTTATAATGAGAGACCTACAATCTTCAGCAAGATGACCCTTTCGATTACATTTGTTGCATACCACATTACAGTAACCAGAGTGATGTTTGTGGCATCGGTTGCATAAAGGATTTTGTCCTTTATAACCAAAGCTTAAACCACTACCCGCACCTTGCGTGATTTCTTGTTTCTTAAAAGATTGTTGTTGGTTACCTCGATCATAATTTCCATTCCACTTTCTTTTGTTACCTGATACCTTCACATCAGTATTGGATACTTTCTTATCCATGATGACCTGATCCATTAGCTCGTTTGCCATGGTTATAGCTTCATGAATTGTCTTAGGTTTCGATGCTGTAACGTTTGCCTTGACCTTTTTGGGCAAACCATCTTTGTACATTTCAATCTTCCGTTTTTCGGTTGGAACCAATTCAGGACATAGCAAAACTAATTCCATGAATCGCTGATTGTAGTTGGTGATTTTAGTACCAACAACCTTCAGACTTCGTAATTCATCTTCCAACTTCCTAACCTCGTTCCTTGGACAATATTCGTTAATTAACATTGTTTTGAATTCTTCCCATGGAGTATCATAAGCTACATCTCCTCCTACAGCCTTCACATAATTTTTCCACCACGTGAGTGCACTATCTTGTAAAGTGCATGATGCATACTTGGTCATGTCCTTTTCAACACAACCACTGATTTTAAACACAGTCTCCATCTTTTCTATCCATCGGGTTAAACCGATTGGTCCTTCTGTTCCACTGAATGATGAGGGCTTGCAAGCTTGAAAAGTTTTGTAAGTGCACCCCACACGAGGATTTGGGTTAACTGCAGCACCTCTTGCAGCCTCGACCCATAACATTCTGTCGTTCACTCGTTGATTGATGAGTTCCTGGATTTCTTGTTCCGTCATTCGGTTCAATCGCGCCATATTCTTCTATAAGAATGAAAAGAAAATAATTATTCACATGGAATATTATAGATGTAGTGTATATTTACAGTACATTATAGCTTATTAATAATATGAACCAGGTATTATTATAAAAGCCTTTTCTTCTTATTAGCGTTTTATAATTATATCTAGGGTAGTACCTACCCGTTAATGTCCATACTTAATAGCTTAGTACAGAATCAATTACTACCATCTAAATAATACTTAACCATGGAAAATTATTGCATTTCACACTTCACTATTTTACATATGCTTATCTTACATCGAACATTAAGCAAACGACACTAATAATATTACACAAAACATTATATGATCCTATGGTTTAATACGGCAGCGCATCGTTTGGTCTATTTTCTAGGACGTTTAGGTTTAAAGAATCGCTTAACGCTTATCCTGGCTGTCTGCCTATATTTTGGCTGTGGGACTGAAGAACTGGATGCCGGGATAGAACGAATAGGAATAGCGGGAATAGGGGTGGTAGTGTCTAGTGGAGTTGGTGCCACATCATCCTTATTAAACTCAGGATTTGAATTTTCTAATTCATTAGCCTTTCGTTTCTTTCCTAGTTCGAACTCGTCTTTTGTAATTTCCTGTATTTCTTCCTCGGGTTCACTTTCCTCCTCGGGTTCACTTTCCTCCTCTTCACTTTCCTCCTCGGGTTCACTTTCCTCCTCGGGTTCACTTTCCGGGTTCTCTATAGTTGGTTCATCCGGAATTTGTGCGTCTTCCCCAAAGATATCATTTTCGTCATCGGATAGGTTAATGACTGGAACACCATCTGAAGATTCTGGTTCGGAGTCGCTGAATGTGATAACAAGTTTTGAGCCCGACATCTATCATACAACAACTAACCCATTAGTACTACATAATATTTACATATAAATTTTAACCAACAATGATAAGCAATGGTTTTTAAATCAGACCCGGTCAAAGTCCAGACTTACTAATGTATCCTAACGACTTATCGGTTAGACACACTAATGCAAACCTGGTTCGCTAAGACCACCGCTCTGATACCACATGTCATAACCCGTCCTTAACCATAAGAACGTGTTAGATAACGTATGATTTCATTGCGAGGTATTGACCTCTATATGCGACATTTTTTTAAAGAAAAACTGCATATATTATACATTACAAACCATGATCCTTATTTTTGATACAAGCTTTGGACAAAATAAAGATGATTATCGTTTAGCGATAATCTTCGACTTACAAACTTTACAAATGATAATAACAACCCGATTTCTAGCATATTTTACAACACAAGTTCTTGGATATGCAGTCTTATTTTTGACACAAATATGCGTACGCAAGATCCTGCTTAGATTCAACATGATGCAGCGGAAGCTTCTAATTATCACCTGAGAATAGACATGTTTAAAACATCAACATAAAGTTGGTGAGATATAGGTTTAATGCCGGCAGCGATATAAATATAGACCACAAGATTTCATATATAAACATTTTAATAAAAATATTCTAAGTGGTTGAGCACTTGGTAACCATACTTAACATTTAATCACGTCGCATATTCCCTTTATTATGAAATCTTACTACACCGTACCAAGTGTAGTCACGAAACGAAGTACTGTGCAACCGTTGAATACTGGTCGTCCAGTCCGGTTGGGGTTGTCAGGCCCGATAGATCTATCAACAGGATTCGCGTTTACAATACCGCTGTAAATAACAGTTACCAAGCTACAGGGAAGTATGCCAGTGGTACAACTCAACGTAGAATATATTTTTCAGTTACTTGTGTCCATAACGTAAAACATAAAATACATGTATTCTCATCCCGAAATATTTAGAGTTTAAAAGTGGGACTATATACTCACTGTTGTCTTGAAGATATATATAATTTGACTTGGTCTCCGGTTGATATCACGAACCTATCCATATATAAAATATCAATACCTTTTCTTTTCAAACAAACGTCACATATATATACTTGTTATACTTTTAATACTTTGAATAATTCCTTAGTCCGTAGTTAGCAGTTCGTTGTTAGTAATTCAATTTTAATGGTTCATTTTTAGATGTTTAATATACCCGCAATGAAATAAATAAAACCCCCTAACGAAATAAATAAAACCCCATCGTATATGTATTGGTCGAGATTAATCTTGACCCACGGTACCGGTGTTGTCAAATGACGTGTTGCGTACATAAAGTACCGGTGTTGTCAAATGACGTGTTGCGTACAAACATGGGATCTTATGTTTAATCTTCTCGTGTTGTTTGCGGGTGATCCTGAACCATATAAAATTGAATTATAAGTACATATATATAAAATATCATGTTATCTTAGAAATATGTGATTTTATTTAATTTTTCCCAATTAATCCCGAAGTTAAACAAGTCTTAGATATCCGATCTCGTTTTGGTCATAGTTTCTTCGTTACAACTCCGTTTTCGTTGATTCAACTTGTCACTTCCTTGGATCGAGTCCCTCTTTAAGACTATGAACTGTAAATACCTTAGTTTGTATTCGAAATCACAGGTCATAGGTCAAACTTTAGTGAAACTTATGAAGTTAATCATTTTCCATCATGTAAACAACCTTAAATGATTATTTTTCTAAAAATACTTATACTTTGAGTTAAATCATGAAATTTTTATATGTTATCATATTCATAGTAAAAATCATCTTTCCAGAAAATAAACCTCCAATTCAAAGTTTAAGATGGTTTTTAATTATCCAACCCAAAACAGCCCCCGGTTGCACTCCGACGTCGTAAATTCAGTTTTTAAGGTGTTCTTTGAAAAACCAAGTTATACCTTGTTAAATTAGCATGTAATTAAGTTATATTACAGGTCTTGAAGTATTTTAAAAGTTAAGTTAGAAGGATCTATTTAGTTTGCAAACAAGTTTGAAAACTTTCAAACTATGTTCTTGTTGTTAAAATTTTATACCACAAAATAAGATAGCTATATATATATGAATCGAATAAGGTTATGAACATAGTTACTACCTAAAGTTCCTTGGACAAGGTTGCTGTAAAAGAGGAGTAAGAACCTAGAACTAAAAGGGTGATGGAATTGGATGAAAGATTGGAAGTAAGTTTGTGTTCTTGGAAGGATTCTTGAAGTGTGTTTGTAAGGGTTTTCTTATGGTGATTAAGTGATGTTTTTGAAGCTAAATGATGGGGAAAATGCTTGGAGATGATCAAGTATGAAGTTAAGAGTATTTTGAGAGAGAAATGGGAGTGTAAGTATGAGAAAATGGGGTGAAGAAATGGTGTGCATGCATAAAAACGTTTTTAGGTTATAAAGGAAAAAAAAGATACCTAACTTTGTTTTCTTGCTAAATAATTCATGCTACTTGACAAATGGTTGGTTCCACATGTTTCTTAATCATTTAAGGCTGCTAAGGAGCAGATTTTTATTGGTATATACCAATAGTAAATACATCTAGAAGCTGCGTATGATACGGGTACATATACCCTAGATATACGTGTAGAAATCTTTGAGAAAACGGAACGAGGATTCAAATATAGCTATCTTTTGTAAATATACTTATATTGTTTTATGTATGTAAGCCCTTTAAAAGTGATAAAATACATATCTATACGATGCATGTATAAGTATTATAGGTTATAAGTATTTATGTCGAAGAACGTTACGTATAGTTATCGTTTTGAAAACTTAAGTTAGTAGTTTCAAAATATACTTATAACTCATTGTTATTAGTACCCAATGAGATGTTAAACATCCTTAGATCATGTTAAATATATATAAATACATATATATACATAAACGTATAATTATCGTATGTTATATAGTTCGTGATATCATCGGTCAAATTGAACGGTCAAACGTTGTGTAAAACTCTTTTCGAAGACATAAGTCTCAACAATTTGGATTGCTTGTCATGTTGGTAAGGTTTAATTTATGTAAATATTAATCTTATAAATATAGAATGATCGAAAAAGTGCGGGTCGTTACAACGTGAAACTACATTCTATGGTTGAATTATCGAAATTGAATATGCCCCTTTTTATTAAGTCTGGTAATCTAAGAATTAGGGAACAGACACCCTAATTGACGCGAATCCTAAAGATAGATCTATTGGGCCTAACAAACCCCATCCAAAGTACCGGATGCTTTAGTACTTCAAAATTTATATCATATCCGAAGGGTGTCCCGGAATGATGGGGATATTCTTATATATGCATCTTGTTAATGTCGGTTACCAGGTGTTCACCATATGAATGATTTTTATCTCTATGTATGGGATGTGTATTGAAATATGAAATCTTGTGGTCTATTGTTACGATTTGATATATATAGGTTAAACCTATAACTCACCAACATTTTTGTTGACGTTTAAAGCATGTTTATTCTCAGGTGAATATTAAGAGCTTCCGCTGTTGCATACTAAAATAAGGACAAGATTTGGAGTCCATGTTTGTATGATATTGTGTAAAAACTGCATTCAAGAAACTGATTTCGATGTAACATATTTGTATTGTAAACCATTATGTAATGGTCGTGTGTAAACAGGATATTTTAGATTATCATTATTTGATAATCTATGTAAAGCTTTTTAAACCTTTATTTATGAAATAAAGGTTATGGTTTGTTTTAAAAATGAATGCAGTCTTTGAAAAATGTCTCATATAGAGGTCAAAACCTCGCAACGAAATCAATTAATATGGAACGTTTTTAATCAATAAGAACGGGACATTTCAGTTGGTATCCGAGCGTTGGTCTTAGAGAACCAGAATTTTGCATTAGTGTGTCTTATCGAGTTTGTTAGGATGCATTAGTGAGTCTGGACTTCGACCGTGTTTACTTGAAAAATGATTGCTTAACAAATTTTGTTGGAAACTATATATTTTTAACATGTGAATATTATGTGATATATTAATCTCTTAACGCGTTTGATATTATGTGATAGATGTCTACCTCTAGAACAAGTCCCATTGACTCACCTAATAATAATGAAGAGTCAAATGTAAATTGGAATGATTCGTGGACTGATTCACAAGTTCCCGAAGAGGAACCGGAAGAAGAGTCGAAACCAGAAGAAGAATCGAAACCGGAAGAAGAATCGGAACCGGATGAAGAAATAGAACCGGTGGGGGAAATAATAAAACGGTTAAGTAAAAGAAAATCCTCAACCAACCGACCAAGATTAATTATGGTCAATGGTGTTTCCGCTAAGGAAGCAAAAATATTGGGAGGATTACCAATTCTCCGATGAATCGGATTCTGACGAGAATTCCGATGATGTTATAGAAGTTACCCCAACTGAATTTAAAAAGGCAAAAGAAAATAATAAGGGAAAGGGCATAAAAATAGAGAAATCTAATTCCAACCCCGATGAACTTTATATGTATCGTCAACCCCCGAAGTCCTTAAGTTGTAACAATGACCCGGGAACCTCTAAACTACCAGGTTTTTCTAAACTAATGTGGACAACGACGGCTCGTATTAGGGGAACATCATATATCCCTAGAAACCTGGAAAAACGAACCAAAACCGAACAAGAAGAAACGAGCGAGTCGGAATAAGATAGTTGTATTCGTGTGGTGTAATATATGTAATATAGTGTGCTTATGCTTTATGATATATGTAAAAATTTCTTGTATTAATAAGTATTTTTTTTATGAATCTAACTCTTGTCTATTTTACAGTATAAAAACACAAAATGGATGACAACCCAATATTTTAAGAGACCTACCCGGAGACATGATTGATAAAATCTTGTCTAGAGTCGGTCAGAATTCTTCAGCACAATTATTTAAGGCGAGATCAGTTTGTAAGACATTCGAAGAACGTTCCATGAATGCCTTGGTTTATAAAAGGCTTTCGTTCGAAAGATGGGGGATATCACATTGGGAAATCCATAAGTTACGATGTGTTTACTTTGACGCATATATTGCGGGGAACCCAAATGCTATTCAACGCAATGGGTTAAGAAATTATTTTGACTCAATATATCCGAATATTGGACTTCGTGATTTAGAAAAAGCGGCTAACATGCAACATAAAGAAGCATGTTATGCTTACGGATTAGTAATGTTCACTTCTCACCAAAGTGAGAACAAGAACATCGGCCTACAACTATTAAACAAAACGTTCCCACAAGTGACGGAGTCGGTAATTGGGGTAAGAAATGAGGTTTTTAGATTGTTACGGGACTGTTGGACATTACGTAACCCTCGTCCCTTTGACGACGTTACAACACGCTGTCTTATCAACGGCCATAACGGTTATGTTCCACAAGACCAAGGATGGGAAGTAGTCCTAGTAAAACCAGAATGCATGACTTGTTTCTGTACGTATGAATTACGTGTCTTTATTGCCTTTGCTGAACGACTTGTGTACTAGCTAGAATTATCTTCACAACTATCTTGTATCAAAGTTATTGTGTGCTATATTTCATGCTTTATGTAAAATAAGCGGTATTGTAAGTTTGTAAAATATTGTATAAAAGTTTGAACGCGAAATATTATTATAATCAGTTTTTCATTTAGAATTGTAGTAGTTGAATTGTATATTAGCTACTAAGTATGAACTTAACGGGTAGGTACTACCCGAATTTAAACTTATAAAACGCTAATATGAAGAAAAAGCTTTTATAAATGAGTTCATATTATGCTACGAAATACTATTAACTACTCTTAATATTCTGTATGATTAACTTGTTCCACTTGACTATTTTGAAGGAAATGGCACCGACTACTCGACACACCGTGAATATGAATGAAGAGGAATTCCGTACTTTTCTAGCTTCAAACATAGCCGCAGTACAGGCTGCGCTACATACCAACAATACCCTTGGATCTGGCAGTACAGGAAATCGTGTAGGATGCACCTACAAAGAATTCACTGCCTGTAAACCTTTGGAATTTGATGGGACCGAAGGACCGATCGGATTGAAACGGTGGACCGAGAAGGTCGAATCGGTTTTTGCCATAAGTAAGTGTACTGAAGAGGACAAAGTGAAGTACGCTACGCATACCTTCACAGGTTCTGCGTTAACATGGTGGAATACCTATCTAGAGCAAGTGGGACAAGATGATGCGTACGCACTACCGTGGTCAGCATTCAAGCACTTGATGAACGAGAAGTACCGTCCCAGAACCGAGGTCAATAAGCTCAAGAAAGAACTTAGAGGGTTACGAACCCAAGGATTTGATATTACCACGTACGAAAGACGATTCACAGAATTGTGCCTATTGTGTCCGGGAGCATTCGAAGATGAGGAAGAGAAGATCGACGCGTTTGTGAAAGGATTACCGGAAAGAATCCAAGAAGATATAAGTTCACACGAGCCCGCCTTCATACAACAGGCATGTAGAATGGCTCACAAACTAGTGAACCAGATTGAAGAAAGAATTAAAGAACAGACTGCTGAAGAGGCCAATGTGAAGCAAGTCAAAAGAAAGTGGGAGGAAAACGGTGATAAGAATCACCAATACAACAACAACAACAATTACAACAATAATCGCAACAATTATCCCAACAATCGCAACATCAATCGCAACTACAACAAACGGCCCAACAACAACAACAACAACAATAACAACTACAACAATCATCCCAACAACAATAATAACCGCAACAACAACAACAATCAGAAGCAGCTATGCCAAAGGTGTGAAAAGTATCACTCGGGGTTCTGCACCAAATTTTGCAACAAGTGTAAAAGAAATGGTCATAGCGCGGCGAAGTGTGAGGTCTACGGACCAGGGGTTAATAGAACGAAAGGAACAAATGGTGTCGGAACGAGTAATGGCGGAGCAAGTAGTGTCGGAGCAAGTTATGCCAATGTAGTTTGTTATAAATGTGGAAAACCGGGCCACATTATTAGAAATTGCCCGAACCAGGAGAACACGAATGGACAAGGCCGCGGAAGAGTTTTCAATATTAATGCGGCAGAGGCACAGGAAGACCCGGAGCTTGTTACGGGTACGTTTCTTATTGACAATAAATCTGCTTACGTTTTATTTGATTCGGGTGCGGATAGAAGCTATATGAGTAGAGATTTTTGTGCTAAATTAAGTTATCCATTGACGCCTTTGGATAGTAAATTTTTACTCGAATTAGCAAATGGTAAATTATTTTCAGCAGATAATATATGTCGGAATCGAGAAATTAAACTGGTTAGCGAAACATTTAAGATTGATTTGATACCAGTAGAGTTAGGGAGTTTTGATGTGATAATCGGTATGGACTGGTTGAAAGAAGTGAAAGCAGAGATCGTTTGTTACAAAAATGCAATTCGCATTATACGAGAAAAAGGAAAACCCTTAATGGTGTACGGAGAAAAGGGTAACACGAAGCTACATCTTATTAGTAATTTGAAGGCACAAAAACTAATAAGAAAAGGTTGCTATGTTGTTCTAGCACACGTCGAGAAAGTACAAACTGAAGAAAAGAGCATCAATGATGTTCCCATTGCAAAAGAATTTCCCGATGTATTTCCGAAAGAATTACCGGGATTACCCCCACAGCGATCCGTTGAATTTCAAATAGATCTTGTACCAGGAGCTGCACCAATAGCTCGTGCTCCTTACAGACTCGCACCCAGCGAGATGAAAGAACTGCAAAGCCAATTACAAGAACTTTTAGAGCGTGGTTTCATTCGACCAAGCACATCACCGTGGGGAGCTCCTGTTTTGTTTGTCAAGAAGAAAGATGGTACATTCAGGTTGTGTATCGACTACCGAGAGTTAAACAAACTTACCATCAAGAACCGCTACCCACTACCGAGAATCGACAACTTATTTGATCAACTACAAGGCTCGTCTGCTTATTCAAAGATTGACTTACGTTCCGGGTATCATCAAATGCGGGTGAAAGAAGATGATATTCCAAAGACTGCTTTCAGAACACGTTACGGTCATTACGAGTTTATGGTCATGCCGTTTGGTTTAACTAATGCACCAGCTGTGTTCATGGACCTTATGAACCGAGTGTGTGGACCATACCTTGACAAGTTTGTCATTGTTTTCATTGATGACATACTTATTTACTCAAAGAATGACCAAGAACACGGTGAACATTTGAGAAAGGTGTTAGAAGTATTGAGGAAGGAAGAATTGTACGCTAAGTTTTCAAAGTGTGCATTTTGGTTGGAAGAAGTTCAATTCCTCGGTCACATAGTGAACAAATAAGGTATTAAGGTGGATCCGGCAAAGATAGAAACTGTTAAAAAGTGGGAAACCACGAAAACTCCGAAACACATACGCCAGTTTTTAGGACTAGCTGGTTACTACAGAAGGTTCATCCAAGACTTTTCCAGAATAGCAAAACCCTTGACTGCATTAACGCATAAAGGGAAGAAATTTGAATGGAATGATGAACAAGAGAAAGCGTTTCAGTTATTGAAGAAAAAGCTAACTACGGCACCTATATTGTCATTGCCTGAAGGGAATGATGATTTTGTAATTTATTGTGACGCATCAAAGCAAGGTCTCGGTTGTGTATTAATGCAACGAACGAAGGTGATTGCTTATGCGTCTAGACAATTGAAGATTCACGAACAAAATTATACGACGCACGATTTGGAATTAGGCGCGGTTGTTTTTGCATTAAAGACTTGGAGGCACTACTTATATGGGGTCAAAAGTATTATATATACCGACCACAAAAGTCTTCAACACATATTTAATCAGAAACAACTGAATATGAGGCAGCGTAGGTGGATTGAATTATTGAATGATTACGACTTTGAGATGCGTTACCACCCGGGGAAGGAAAATGTGGTAGCCGATGCCTTGAGCAGGAAGGACAGAGAACCCATTCGAGTAAAATCTATGAATATAATGATTCATAATAACCTTACTACTCAAATAAAGGAGGCGCAACAAGGAGTTTTAAAAGAGGGAAATTTAAAGGATGAAATACCCAAAGGATTGGAGAAGCATCTTAATATTCGGGAAGATGGAACCCGGTATAGGGCTGAAAGGATTTGGGTACCAAAATTTGGAGATATGAGAGAAATGGTACTTAGAGAAGCTCATAAAACCAGATACTCAATACATCCTGGAACGGGGAAGATGTACAAGGATCTCAAGAAACATTTTTGGTGGCCGGGTATGAAAGCCGATGTTGCTAAATACGTAGGAGAATGTTTGACGTGTTCTAAGGTCAAAGCTGAGCATCAGAAACCATCAGGTCTACTTCAACAACCCGAAATCCCGGAATGGAAATGGGAAAACATTACCATGGATTTCATCACTAAATTGCCAAGGACTGCAAGTGGTTTTGATACTATTTGGGTAATAGTTGATCATCTCACCAAATCAGCACATTTCCTGCCAATAAGAGAAGATGACAAGATAGAGAAGTTAGCACGACTGTATTTGAAGGAAGTCGTCTCCAGACATGGAATACCAATCTCTATTATCTCTGATAGGGATGGCAGATTTATTTCAAGATTCTGGCAGACATTACAACAAGCATTAGGAACTCGTCTAGACATGAGTACTGCCTATCATCCACAAACTGATGGGAAGAGCGAAAGGACGATACAAACGCTTGAAGATATGCTACGAGCATGTGTTATTGATTTCGTAAATAGTTGGGATCGACATCTACCATTAGCAGAATTTTCCTACAACAACAGCTACCAGTCAAGCATTGAGATGGCGCCGTTTGAAGCACTTTATGGTAGAAAGTGCAGGTCTCCGATTTGTTGGAGTGAAGTGGGGGATAGACAGATTACGGGTCCGGAGATTATACAAGAAACTACCGAGAAGATCATCCAAATTCAACAACGGTTGAAAACCGCCCAAAGTCGACAAAAGAGCTACGCTGACATTAAAAGAAAAGATATAGAATTTGAAATTGGAGAGATGCTCATGCTTAAAGTTGCACCTTGGAAAGGCGTTGTTCGATTTGGTAAACGAGGGAAATTAAATCCAAGGTATATTGGACCATTCAAGATTATTGATCGTGTCGGACCAGTAGCTTACCGACTTGAGTTACCTCAACAACTCGCGGCTGTACATAACACTTTCCACGTCTCGAATTTGAAGAGATGTTTTGCTAAAGAAGATCTCACTATTCCGTTAGATGAAATCCAAATCAACGAAAAACTCCAATTCATCGAAGAACCCATCGAAATAATGGATCGTGAGGTTAAAAGACTTAAGCAAAACAAGATACCAATTGTTAAGGTTCAATGGAATGCTCGTAGAGGACCCGAGTTCACCTGGGAGCGTGAAGATCAGATGAAGAAGAAATACCCTCATCTATTTCCAGAAGATTCGTCAACACCTTCAACAGCTTAAAATTTCGAGACGAAATTTATTTAACGGGTAGGTACTGTAGTGACCCGAACTTTTCCATGTTTATATATATTAATTGAGATTGATATTTACATGATTAAATGTTTCCAACATGTTAAGCAATCAAACTTGTTAAGACTTGATTAATTGAAATATGTTTCATATAGACAATTGACCACCCAAGTTGACCGGCGATTCAAGAACGTTAAAACTTGTAAAAACGACATGACGATATATATATGGATATACATATGGTTAACATGAGATTATGATAAGTAAGTATCTCCATAAGTATATTAACAATGAGTTATATACATATAAACAAGACTACTAACTTAAGGATTTCGAAACGAGACATATATGTAACGATTATCGTTGTAACGACATTTAAATGTATATATATCATATTAAGATATATTAATATATCATAATATCATGATAATATAATAATTTAACATCTCATTAGATATAATAAACAATGGGTTAACAACATTAATTGAGATCGTTAACTTAAAGGTTTCAAAACAACACTTACATGTAACGACTAACGATGACTTAACGACTCAGTTAAAATGTATATACATGTAGTGTATTTAGATGTATTAAAATACTTTTGGAAGACTTCAAGACATATATCAAAACACTCATACTTAACGAAAATGGTTACAGTTACTTTTCCATTCTTTTCTTTCATCAAGAATTCTAGTCGTATTCTTACCCGTATTATACACAGCTTCAAAACGTACTTACTATGAGTATATACCAATAAAAACTAGCATGGGATTCCACTCTTGATTATGTCATGTATGACTAATCAATTTTAACTTCTACCATGAGCTAATCAACTAACTAGAACTCCTTTTAATCCCACTCACCACTCACCAATTACCACTCATCATTCACTCCATTTCACTTCCAATTCTCTTTCTAATTCCCTCTCAACACACACACACACACACACACACACACTATTATGAACGTATTTTTCCAGTAGTTAATCATCATCTTCATCAAAAATCACTTCAAGAATCAAGCTATAATCATCATAGGAAGAACACTTCAAGAACACTTCAAAAATCCCTTCAAGTTTACTAATTTACTTCCAAGCTTTCTAATCCATTCCAAGTAATCATCTAAGATCAAGAAACCTTTGTTATATACAGTAGGTTATCTTTCTTATTCAAGGTAATATTCATATTCAAACTTTGATTCAATTTCTATAACTATAAACTATCTTAATTCGAGTAAAAATCTTACTTGAACTTGTTTTTGTGTCATGATCCTACTTCAAGAACTTTCAAGCCATCCAAGATCCTTTGAAACTAGATCATTTCTTGTCACTTCCAGTAGGTTTACCTACTAAACTTGAGGTATTAATGATGTTCATAACATTATTCGATTCATATATATAAAACTATCTTATTCGAAGGTTTAAACTCGTAATCACTAGAACATAGTTTAGTTAATTCTAAACTTGTTCGCAAACAAAAGTTAATCCTTCTAACTTGACTTTTAAAATTAACTACACACATGTTCTATATCTATATGATATGCTAACTTAATGATTTAAAACCTGGAAACACGAAAAACACCGTAAAACCGGATTTACGCTGTCGTAGTAACACCGCGGGCTGTTTTGGGTTAGTTAATTAAAAACTATGATAAACTTTGATTTAAAAGTTGTTATTCTGAGAAAATGATTTTTATTATGAACATGAAACTATATCCAAAAATTATGGCTAAACTCAAAGTGGAAGTATGTTTTCTAAAATGGTCATCTAGACGTCGTTCTTTCGACTGAAATGACTACCTTTACAAAAACGACTTGTAACTTATTTTTCCGACTATAAACCTATACTTTTCTGTTTAGATTCATAAAATAGAGTTCAATATGAAACCATATCAATTTGATTCACTCAAAACGTATTTAAAATGAAGAAGTTATGGGTAAAACAAGATTGGATAATTTTTCTCATTTTAGCTACGTGAAAATTGGTAACAAATCTATTCCAACCATAACTTAATCAACTTGTATTGTATATTATGTAATCTTGAGATACCATAGACACGTATACAATGTTTCGACCTATCATGTCGACACATCTATATATATTTCGGAACAACCATAGACACTCTATATGTGAATGTTGGAGTTAGCTATACAGGGTTGAGGTTGATTCCAAAATATATATAGTTTGAGTTGTGATCAATACTGAGATACGTATACACTGGGTCGTGGATTGATTCAAGATAATATTTATCGATTTATTTCTGTACATCTAACTGTGGACAACTAGTTGTAGGTTACTAACGAGGACAGCTGACTTAATAAACTTAAAACATCAAAATATATTAAAAGTGTTGTAAATATATTTTAAACATACTTTGATATATATGTATATATTGTTATAGGTTCGTGAATCAACCAGTGGCCAAGTCTTACTTCCCGACGAAGTAAAAATCTGTGAAAGTGAGTTATAGTCCCACTTTTAAAATCTAATATTTTTGGGATGAGAATACATGCAGGTTTTATAAATGATTTACAAAATAGACACAAGTACGTGAAACTATATTCTATGGTTGAATTATCGAAATCGAATATGCCCCTTTTTATTAAGTCTGGTAATCTAAGAATTAGGGAACAGACACCCTAATTGACGCGAATCCTAAAGATAGATCTATTGGGCCTAACAAACCCCATCCAAAGTACCGGATGCTTTAGTACTTCGAAATTTATATCATATCTGAAGGGTGTCCCGGAATGATGGGGATATTCTTATATATGCATCTTGTTAATGTCGGTTACCAGGTGTTCACCATATGAATGATTTTTATCTCTATGTATGGGATGTGTATTGAAATATGAAATCTTGTGGTCTATTGTTACGATTTGATATATATAGGTTAAACCTATAACTCACCAACATTTTTGTTGACGTTTAAAGCATGTTTATTCTCAGGTGAATATTAAGAGCTTCCGCTGTTGCATACTAAAATAAGGACAAGATTTGGAGTCCATGTGTGTATGATATTGTGTAAAAACTGCATTCAAGAAACTGATTTCGATGTAACATATTTGTATTGTAAACCATTATGTAATGGTCCATTATGTAATGGTCGTGTGTAAACAGGATATTTTAGATTATCATTATTTGATAATCTACGTAAAGCTTTTTAAACCTTTATTTATGAAATAAAGGTTATGGTTTGTTTTAAAAATGAATGCAGTCTTTGAAAAATGTCTCATATAGAGGTCAAAACCTCGCAACGAAATCAATTAATATGGAACGTTTTTAATCAATAAGAACGGGACATTTCAAGGCGATCCGTTAAGTCCATTTCTTTTTCTTATAATTATGGAAGGCCTTCATCTCGCCTTCGATAAAGCGAATACATCGAATTATATTCGCGGCATAAGTGTGGGGGCGAATGACATGAAATTATCCCACTTTATTTATGCAGATGATGTTATTGTGGTGTCGGAATGGGGTGGAGCTGAGCTAGATCATTTGCTTCGAATTTTTGATGTTTTTCATCAAGTTTCGGGTCTAAAAATAAACGTCGCTAAATCCTTTGTGTATGGTGTGGGTATCTCTCAATATATTGTCGATGAGACTGCTATTTATGCGGGTTGCAAACCTGGGAGTTTTCCGACAAAGTACCTTGGTATTCCGATCGGTGCTAATATGAATCGAGTGGCAAGTTGGGACGAGTTGGTGCAAAAATACAATAATCGGTTAGCCACTTGGAAAGCAGGTCTTATCTCAGTTGGAGGTAGATTGACGTTAATTAAATCTGTTATGGGTAGTCTTGGTATTTATTGGATGTCCCTTTTTAAATGCCCGGAAACAGTTCTTAAGAAGCTCGAGACGATTAGAGCTAGATTTTTTTTGGGTAGTTGTACTAACAAGAAGAAGATGGCTTGGGTTAAATGGGACAACGTGTTAGCTCCTTTGAGTCAAGGCGGTTTGAATATTGGTAGTTTAAAAGCATTTAATCTTGCTTTGATTCAAAAGTGGCGATGGCGATTTGTTTCTAATCCGAATGATCTGTGGGTGAAACTCATAAAATCGATACATGGTGAGCTTCTTGATCAAAGTTCCATGAATTGTCATTGGGCTTCCTTAGTTGATTGTTACAAGAAATTAAGTGCTACTAACATTCTACCTCTTTGCTCTATTCGCTTGGATATTGGAAATGGCAGAAAGATTAATTTCTGGAGCGACACTTGGTGTGGAGATTCGTCCCTAGAGTCTCGTTACAATCGGTTGTTCCATCTCGATGCCAATCACTGGGAAACAGTAGCCGACAAGTGGGTAAATGGGGGATGGCGTTTTATTTGGTCAAGAGACGAGCTAAGTGGGCGAAACAGTGAAATGTTATCTCGACTTTTAAATGAACTGCAACAAGTATCGATTACAGACCGAGATGACAAATGGGTCTCCTCGCTGAGCAATGATGGTATATTTTCTGTTAAGTCTACTCGAGATCATATAGATAAACAGATTCTTCCTTCGAATTCGGTTTTAACTACATGGTTAAAACAAGCTCCAAGAAAAGTTAACGTTTTTATGTGGCGTTTCAAGCTAGATGCTTTACCTGTTCGTTGGAATATTTCCACTAGAGGTATCGACATTCCTTCGTTATTATGCCCGAGTTGTCAGCTTGGTGTCGAACGTTTAAATCATACATTTTTTGAGTGTCAAGTGGCTGTTGATATTTGGCACTTGGTTCGGGTGTGGCTTAGTTGAAATATGCCTATTTTTCGGAATTGGGAAGAAATTAATTCTTGGATCGAGGGTTCTCTTTTTTCTTCGAACGTGTTAATGAGGGCCAAAGTGATTGTGGTTACAGTTTTATGGGTCATGTGGAGATACAGAAACGGTGTGGCATTTGACGATATTGTTATTCGTAAAAATTGTATTCTTGATGTAATTAAACTTTTTTCTTTTCGTTGGTTAAAAAACCGAGGTCAAACGATTTCTAATTGGAATGCTTGGCTTCAAATGCCTTTGTAATTTCTCCCTTAGCGCCTTGTTAGGGAGCGTTTATTTATATATTTTGCTTTTGCCGTCAAAAAAAAAAAAAGTAACCACTTTTTGTAAATAACCGGTTTTAAGCTTTGAAACCTCTTTTTTATTTTTATTTTAAAAAAATTCTTGAATGTATTTTCTTTTCATACAGGAGATCAAATTCAACATCTGAACCAAAATTTAAAACCCCAAAAATTCAAAATTTCACTCTAGCCCTCCTAAATCAATTTACTTCCACCATTTCCTTATCCGCCATCGTCCCTCTCCATTCTTCCACTTCTAACTAGGGATGGCAATGGATCGGATATGGATCGGGTGAGGCCGTATCCATATCCATATCCATTTATTTTTTTTAGTTTTCATCCATCCATGTCCATATCCGTCGGGTGAAGCGGGTTAATGGATAATCATCCATATCCGTTAAATTTATCTTATTTTTTAACAATTATAAGCGGTGGTTCATTATATACGATCAAAAGTAATATTTTTTAATAGTTTATGCGACCGAAAGTCACATTTTTAATAATCTATATAACAAATATTCAATAAATAGCCTATTAAATGTGTAAAGATATCGACATGTAAGTTGCTTACTTTTAGTTACATGGAATCACATTTAAACCACCAAAGTACGATAAATACATTTAAATTAAACAAAACAAAATATAAGAATAAAGTTATATTTTTAGAGAAAATATAACGAAAGATGAATATGAATATAATTAATGAAATATCACTACATAAATGATACTAATTTGAGTGATAAATTTATATATTTAGTTATTTCGGGTAGAAGCGGGTTCATCCATGGATGAAATTTTTTCGTCCATATCCATATCCATATCCATTTAGATCGTCCATATCCACGAATAATCGGGTGGATCGGATGGATATCCACTGGATCGGGTATCCATTGCCATCCCTACTTCTAACCATCTCGAAGACCCAAAAATCTAGCAACTTCAGCCTCTTGAAACCTCAAAATGCTATCTCCACATCATTTGTTAAATTACAACAACATTAATCGATTACAAATGTGCTCTAGAGATCTCACCAGTTTTAGTATAGTGAAAATGGACCTCTCAAGAATATGGAGGTGAAGTGATACCTCCGGTGGCTTTTTCATATGTTAAGGTTCAATTTTAATATTTCATTTTATCCTTGATAATGCATGTTTAAATTTACTTCACATCTATATATTAGTTAATGCATAATAATGATGCATCTATATGACCAGTACTATGACATGACATGCTTACTCTTAATATTTTACTTATTTGAGGTAGGTTTTTCTATTTATATAAGACCCGATCACCAGCATCGTTGTTGATTTGTTACAAGGAGATCTCTTCAGCAGCAAGACCATTTTGACACCATTACTGTACACAATTCATGGATGTTGTCAACAAAGCCTTAGCGTAAAGTAGACACTGTTATCTTAATACTCCCAAAATATCAAAATTCACTGTTATATATATCTTAGTTATTGCATTTCATATATGATTTCTATTGTCACTTTAAATTATTCATATTACTAATGATGATGGGCGGTACCCATCGGGCCTAGTAATTGGGCTTAGTCCATGGGTCGCTATTAAGTCTTCCTCCTAAACCCTAATTCCCTCTTATAAATAGAGGGGTAATCTAAGCATTTAGGGTACACAATTCTCTCTAGGGTTTTTACCTACCACTCTTGGTAGGGTCAGCCCTTAGCCACCCTCCCAAGATCATCATCTCGGCTAGGGTTATCACGGTAACCGGAACGTAGGTTAACGTCGCTGAATCCAAAAACCCCTCTTCTATTGTTCTCAAGTATGTTTATAGCCCTAGGCGGAAATATGCTTGATCAACTAACATGATAAAGTTTCCTTATTTAATAATAACTAGAAAAAGTGGCATGCGCGATGCGGCAGGATCTTTCGGGTTGAATAATCATATCTAACGTAGCGTTATGTATTTACAGAATTAAAAATGCGTTACTACGGGTGTATTTGAATACACGTGGTTAGTACCTAGTATGCATAATGGTCTGCGTATTTTTGACGACACGTCGATATGATATAGTTGGTAATCCCGAAGTATTTAGCGTTTTATAAATACGTCCGTTTCACGTATAGCTAGTTGCGTTGTGTTCGTAAAATGATTTCGAGTTGAACAGTGATGTCGAAAAATTTTAACGTATGGCGCGTGAAGATGCGTCCCGTTAAAAATTTGGGTGGAGTTTATTTAAGATTTTTTAATTAAATTATGAAGTTACCTTTTGCCCCCCTGTTTGGGGGGGTTAGAAATGTAAGATGGTATAAAGTTTGGGTTTTTTTTTATTTGTTTGTTGATATCGTTTTGGCCTAATCAAACGACCAAAACCACGGTGGCTTTTAGTATATAGTATAGTATATAATAATATAATATAATATAATAGCTTCCAAAACACAGAAAGCATAAAAAATTTACCTTAAACGATTGTAATTCTCATCGCATTTGTTGAGCCGATCATGGAATCAATAGTGCAGCCATATCCTAGCTCAACAGGTAAACTTCCAGCTAATCTGTTTCCATTCAAAAGCCAGTAAACTATAATACATAAATAGTAAATATTTGTTCATAAAAGATAAGATCATACAATAATCAATCAACTAATTCTAAGAATTTCTACTTACATAAATACCAAAGACAAAATATTCTCAATTTCTTTGGGTATACTGCCAGTCAAATTATTCTACATGAAGTTTATATTCAATTAATAAAACACAAAAAAGAGGGATAATAATATATACTGAGTATTAAAGAAGTGAATGTTGTTGCATAGACGTTAACTTTCATATTATGACTTACAAAACTGTCGAATGTTAAATGGCACACAACATCGAATTCCGTTGCACCTTTAATAAGAGACCATGAGAACTCTGAATCATGTTCATGTTTCACTCCAAAGAGCCTCCGCAAATAACGGAGAAGAGATACGACGAAGATTACTTCCCACAATATCTCACCGAAAGAGATAAATGTATTATCAATAATCTTTTATATAACTACAAAATCTCATGAGAAGATTACTTACCATTGGAGACACAAAATAAAAAACCAAAAAAGGAATCCTGGAATGGAAATCTTGTATTACTTACAATCAAGTTTTCATTCTCAAAGTCAACATCACTTCATCATCAAGCGATTTAAGCATTTCTAGACTAAATGAGTACGTTGATGTCATGGATTTACAACATATAAATCAAAAAGTATAATAAAAAGTATATTCTGTAGAAGAATATGTAAAGTCTGCTTTTTGAAAAAAATAAATAAATATATTTAAAATAATCAGCTTGAAGTTCGGTGAAAGAAAATGTAAAAATTTATTCCTTTTATTCTAGGTGTTCGTTAGACATAAGTAAAGAGTAAGACCCATCTATAACTAAGAGTCAAAATTTCAAATAGAAACCAACAAAAATATACCTCACGCAGACGCAAGAGTTTGTCTAGGTTAGTCACCCACTTGTCTGTGTTTTCAGCCATTTTGTTATGATTTGACTAAGTTCAGGGCTACAAAGTTTGAGCCACCATCTAGGTGTTATACCATTGGTCTTATTTTGGAACTTAGTTGGCCATATAGAATGTCACACTGCAATTGTGCTACACCATTGACCTGCAAAGAAAGATGTAACATTTTTAGTTATATTGTTAATTGTTAATAATGAGGTGATTCGTTATACAATCTTCGTAAGTAATGTTTAAACTTATTACCGTATGCTCAGAGACTACATACAAGCAATTTGTAAATTCATTTAATTAATTTGTAAATAACTTTACCTTCAGGCAAGCAATTGCTTTGACAAAAGTAGTATTCGGTATATGGGGTCCACGACACAGATCAACTAACTTACCACACCTGTAGACCGTAATAGTCTTGTCTTTGGGTAAGCAGCTAATAATCTCAACCTGATAATATTGACATTATAATATTATAATTATTATAATATTAACATCCTTTAAGATGAGTTCCATACATCATCAATATAACTAAATTATTAAATATTAAATATATGTTAGATTTCACCTTAAACTGGTTATCAGAGAACATTTCAAGAGCCTTCTTTAGTGTAACTTCAATTCGCTCAAAAGGATGTTTCTCCTGAAGAAAACATACACGTATAACGTCTTTAATTTAGTGATTTGGTAAAATAAAACTAACAAATATGTATCACCAAAATAAAAGTGATACATAAACTTCCATAAAGATATAAGTGCAACCTGCCGCAACGACCTTCTTTGCTCCGTTAACAATTTGATCAAAGCGATCATCATTTAAGCCAATGTCACCGTAAAAACCATCATAGTAGAAACCCTGTCACAATGGAAATTTCATGAGAAACCGCATAAGGCACAGTGTGACTTTAATAGACAATAAACAACGTCCAACTTCATTAAGATACTAACAACTTTGGTTGAAATGACCCAAAATAACAAAATTTGTAATTTACAATCTTTTCATAATAAATTTTTATTATTTGTAAACAAAGCAACCAAATCATAGATGAAGTGAAAAATAGTTGCTGCTAATTGCAATTTTCCATGAAAAACCAAACACAATGACCTCGACATTATTTAAACATAATCAACCCCCACTAAAGCCATAGTTAAAACTGAAATAGTATCACAATAAAGGTAAGACCCCTGCAGTGGGAAAAAAAAGATTGTTGTCCATTTTACTCCAGGTTACAATAACAACTACAAAACCATAATAACAAACATTTCGAATAAAAACCGTTCAAGAGCTTGTTTTTATCAATCGTAAACGGTAGATGATTTTGCACATAATAAAATAGACTTTAAAAAGGATTTAAGCAATCACATTCCCACAAAGTACAGTTATTGTTGCTGCAACAAATATTTGCATCACCAGAGACACAAAAATTGAAAAAACACTTGAGATGTAAAAGATACCTTAGTGATCTATAGTTCACTTGTATTTATTAGACCCTGGTAGCAGTCCAATCAATTTGCACACATAGTCGACATGTATTGAATACAACATGGTAAGTTGAAGAAAGACCACAACTGAAAAAACATAAAGCCGATAACATTATGTAAACATTAGTTTAAGCTTCAAACTGTACATATTTATATGTCTAATTCCCATGTGTAACGCATATAGGGCAAATTTGTTGTAATTAATCCTAAACTTTAGTGTTTGTGAAAATTTGGTTAAATCGTTGTGTATTTCGATCGCATATGACTTATTTTCTTGATTTGTTGCTGCTGACATAAATTGTTACGTTCGGAGTTTTCTATTTCACCCTTTGCAGCAGATTTTTTATAGAATATTGACCACTTTTGTCAAAGAATATCTATAATCACACACTTAACTTCAATAATTTAACTCTCTTTGTGGATTCAATCGTTGTGTATTTCGACGAACGCAAAATATAATTTACGTTTTTTATGTGGAATATCAAATAAGATGACATTTAAAAGCAAAAGAACGATAATTGGACCTACTATTGATATCGTGTGATGTAGATAACAAAAATATTCAGGAAGTAAGTGATAACAACGAATTTCGAAAGCTGTTATTCGGACATGTTTTTCCGTTCCATGTCCCCAAAATTCCGGTAGAAGTCGATGTCGTTCTTATCACAGATGAACACTAAACAACAACACAAATTCACAAAAATCAATGACTTTTCGACACATTAATTTTATATTCTTAATAATGAAAAAAGCTAACAAAAAATCCTAAAATCAAAGTGAATGAAAAATTATATTATATAATTATATCATTCAAGAAAGTACCTTTACTGTTCTTCTTACTCAATCAATTTTATGAAACCCAAATACAATAACAATAGATCGACGGTGACACGATGGTGGTGGTGGCGACGATGTTTGGTGGCGGTGGCGACGATCTTTGCTGGCGGTGGCGATGGCGACGATGATGGCGATGGGGACGATGGTGACGATGGTGACGATGGGGATGATAGAAATGGCTAGAATTATCTGTGAGTGCAGGTGGGAAGCAAATGAGAGGGAAATGGGAAGTAGGCGATAGAGGGGGGAAAAAAGTTACTGTTATACTGTGATGGTACTGTTATACTGTTGAAAAACTTTTACGTGAATTAGTATATAAGTAAATAGGCACGGCGTGAAACTACTAAAGTATCCGTAGTTCGATGGCCTTGAGTTTATCACTCAATGCGCGTAAGAGCAACTTCAAGTGTGGTGGAAAAATGATACGCAATCTTTGGTGGACGACTATCCAGCTCTCTGAATCTCCAAGAATTAATGGTCAACGGGTTATCATTGCAACTGTTGTCGTGCAGACTAATTTAAGTTGTATCTTTGAAGATTCCATTGGTTGATGCTTGAACAAAACCAAATAGATCACTACTAGAAAATCTGTAATTGGCTACGGATTTGCGACGGTCAAAAATTCCGTCCCTAAATACCGATGGATTTTTGACGAGTTTCCAACGAACCCACATTTGCGACGGTTTAGCGACGTATTAACTACGGTAACTCATCCGTCGGTAATCTGTCCCTAAATATAAGTTTTGCGACGGATTACCAACGGATTAGCTACGTCCATAAATCCGTCCCTAAATATAATGCTTTGCGATGGATTACCAACGGATTTGCTTCGTCTATAAATTCGTCCCTAATCCGTCGGTAAAATCATCATATTAAGGACAGATTAGGGACGGATGTTTTTTATAGTTTAAGGTTTTATCTAGTTTACGAGCACGAATGAACACGTATAAGTACTAAAATGTCTTGAAATACACTTATACTATCAAATATATCATATATACATCAATACATGATACGTTTGTCGCATCTATTCTTTCGATCTTTGTTTTTGATATAGGTTCCATAATCGTTGTTAGTGAATATATGTATACCCGTACGGGTGTTTGCATTTATAAGCTACTTAGTAATTTTAAAAACGTTTGTTAACTAATATAGATGCATTTAGGAATAAGTGTCTATGCGTTTTCGTCTAAATCGTAATTTTAAAAAATATATAAATATTAGGTCTTCCCTAATCCGTCGGTAAATCAGAATATTAGGGACGGCTAATCTGTCGCTAATTTCAGTGCCGTCCCAAAATCCGTCCATAAATTTTACCGAGGGCGTTTTTAGGTTCGGCCTATTTCCATCGGAAATCCGTCGTTAAACCCGTTTTGGGACGGATTAGGGACAGATTTGCCGTCCCTAATTCCAGATTTTCTAGTAATGGATTGTATAATTTTCATTTTCGTTGTTATTACTCTGTAATATATTACTTTATAAAAAAGTGTGATGTTATGCGAATTATTGTTGCAAGTTTATTTTGCAGTAATCTACTTTTGTAATGTAAGTTTATGTACATCAAAAGTGCACTTGGATGTAAAGCTATAGGCAAAATTCTATAAAAAAAAGTAAATTAGCTTTAAAACCGGTTTTCAATCAAAACCTCTCAATTTTAACAAGCAAATAAACCTGTTAATATTAACTAGAAACCGGTCTCTTATCCAAATTAAAGGACCCTGTATTCGTCAAATAACCGGTTTCCTTAGTACACTTTAGAGACCGGTTCACAAACCGGTTTAAACTTTAGAAACCACTCCCATTAGAAACCCCTTATTTAACCGGTCTCTATGGCCTATAGAACAGGTTTCGATTCCGGATAAAGTGGTCTCTATGGCCTATAAACTTTCAAAACCACTCCCAACAGAAAACACTTTCGAAATGACAAAACGTTATAAACAATTTTTTATAAAATGTAAGCTTCGACGAGCCCAACACACCCACTATTGAGGACCTAGGTTATACTCACTCACTACACCAACACTTTAACGTTGGTTAGCCTTTAATTTTATAAATCTTTAGTGCACAATAATACTTAGGCGACAGTGTCGACCATATATCATTCAGGCGGTATAACCGACCATATATCACTTAGACGGCAGAGCCGACCATATAATAAAAATAACATAAGTGCACTAAGAACTCAAACACAAACTAAGGCTTAACCGGGAAACTTAACAAAGAACACTTTTATTAATACAAAATACAATTACAATATTACTTACTTATAAATTTTCTCTTCTCTAACTCACACTCTTCTTACTTTCTCACAACTCTCAAACCTTCACAAATGAACCCATCACCTATATTTATACTACTCCATGGAAGTTTCTAGAAGCTAGATATTTCCATGGATATATAAATATCTAGATATTTCTACAACCTACAAATATCTAGATTTTTCTTTTACATTTCAATTTCTAGATTTTTCTTTCATATTCTAATATCTAGATATTTTATACATGTTAATATCTAGATATGTTACATATATACATCTACTAATTCCATATTATTTTATAATACCAAATTTGCATTGTATTTTAACACTCCCCCTCAATGCAAATTTTCTTCCAACGATGTCTTGCAGACCATTCCAAGTGCTTCTCTGAATTTTGTAAACTTCAGTTTACTTAGGCTCTTGGTGAATATATCTGCAACCTGTTCATCTGTCTTTGTTGGCATCATCTTGATTTCCCTTTCAAGGACCTTCTCGCGAACATAGTGATAATTCACTTCTATATGTTTTGTTCTTGCATGGAAGACTGGATTCTATGCTAATCAAATAGCTGATAGATTATCGCAGAAAAGTTTTACTTGATAATCTGTTGATTGATGAAGATCTTCTATTAGTTGCTTCAACCAAGTAATTTCTTGTGTTGATGATGCTGCCGATCGATATTCTATTTCAGTGCTTGATAAGGATACAGTTGGTTGTCTTTTACTGCACCATGATATTACTCCCGATCCAAGACTAAACATGTATCTTGTTGTTGACCGTCGTGTATCATAGTCTCCACCGTAATCCTCGTCACAATATCCAGTCACGTGAGATTCTTTTGTTTTATTGTATATAAAATACCAAAGTTAATAGTGCCTTTAACATACCTTAAGATGCGTCGTACAACATCAAGGTGAGGCTTCTTCAGATTGCTCAAGTATCGACTAACCACTCCAACTGCAAAAGATATGTCTGGCCGGCTTAGTGTGAGATAAATAAGACTTCCGACCAACTTTCGATACATGGTAACATTTTCTAGACTTTTTCCTTCATCTGCTCGTAGTTCTGTATTCGGATCCATAGGAGTTGAGATAGGTTTGCAATTAAGCATCCCATACTTTTGTAAAAGATCTCGCGCATATTTTTGTTGTCCAAGAAATAATCCTTCTCTTTTTCGCTCTATTTCGAGTCCAAGAAAATGTTTGAGTTCTCTAAGCTCCTTCATATGAAATCTGATAGAAAGATTCTATCTTGTTCTTTAGATCTCCTCACAATGATCTCCCGTAATGATTAAGTCATCCACATATACTAGCACTATGGCTAGTTTTCCTTGATCATGTTTCACAAATAAACTAGAGTCTGAAGGAGCAACTTTAAAACCACTTTATACCAAGAACTCGCCAATCTTCCCGTACCAAGCTCTTGGAGCCTGCTTCAAGCCATATAGTGCCTTCTTTAATTTGCAGACATGCTCAGGATAGATCTTGTTCTCAAAACCTCTTGGTTGCTCCATATAAATGTTTTTGTCAAGTTCTCCATGTAAGAAAGCGTTCTTGATATCCATCTGCCACAGCTTCCAAGATTTGCTAGCGGCTAAAGCTAGTAGAGCTCGAATTGTTGTGATCTTCGCCACTGGACTAAACGTTTCTTCATAATCCATCCCATATTATTGAGAAAAACCTCTAGCAATAAGTCGAGCTTTATACCTTTCAATAGAGCCATCTGATCGAGTCTTCACCTTGTAAACTCATTTACATGATATTGGTTTTACATTTTTTGGCTTTGGAACTAAACTCCATGTCTGGTTTTCTTTTAGTGCATTAATTTCTTCTTCTATCGCTTTCTACCATTCTCAACTTTGCGCTGCTTCTTCATAAGTAGAAGGCTCAATATGTATTGATTCATCCACATGAGCAGCATTGGCATACCTTGGATTAGGTTGTCTCGACCTTGTTGATCTCCGTAATTCTTGTACATGCTCCTCGGCATCCATTTGGCTTGGATGAACCTCTTCAGATGTAAATTGATGTACCCCAATTTTCCATGGATTCGTTTCCTTAGAGTACGACCCATCTCCTTCTTTAATTGGATCCGATATGTGCTCTTTACGTTCTTCTTTTTCTTCTGGAACTTCTTCTAATCCATGAGATTCTGGAAGCTCTATCTTTTGAGGTGACCACCATGAAGAAACTTCATCAAATACCACATTTCTTTAAGTATGGCACTTTCCAGTATTTGGATCACAACATCTCCATCCTTTTCTTGATTCATCATAACCGACAAAAATGCACCGAATTGCCTACTTATCAAATTTGCTTCGGAGATGATCTGGCACGAAGACGTAGCATACACATCCAAAAACTTTGAGATGGTTGACGGTTGGCTTGATCTTCCATAATATTTCATATGGTGGACGTAGCATACACACCCCATATTTTTTTTATACAGCGGAAGACCAATTTATAGATATATTATATGTATAAAATCCCATTAATAATAAACACGCCAATAAATAAATGACCGGGTGTTATATTAAACGTAGTTACAACTTTTATAGAAAAGACGCGACATCAGAGTTCCGACTAGTCAAACATATCTCCCAAGAATCCGACTCCCTGGAATCTATCAAGTATGCAACAGTCAACCTGCAGGGAAGAGGAGGGGGTTAGAACGAAGCTAAGTGAGTACGACTAACTACAGGCAATAGTATACAGAAACCGTCATACTAATCATGTCACCTAGTCTAACACACAAACATCACCCAAGTGCCTTCTACAGAGACTCTGGCGGCTCAGCCAAACCATTAACCACCAGCTGATCAGACTGGGGCTTACCAGAAGTTCCTCCACCACCGTGTGTATATATATAACCCACATGCGACGGACACGTCATTCACATATATATACACCTCGGTTGTCTAGGCTACCACATGAGGAACCCAACATGTAGGTTGATCTCTCCTACCGAGGCTACCACACAATAGGGACGCACTGGGCTCCAGCAGACAAGCATCAACTAACATGCAGTCATCACAACATACTAACTAACCACAACAATAAGTATATCTGACAAGCATGGCAATCATAATATAACATGCTACTATATACTATGTTCTCCAGTTAGTCCCACTCACCGATACCGACATCAATCGGTAGTCTAATGTCACCGAGTCTTCTCCTCATCTGTATCACCTGAAAACAATACTCACAAGTTAGTTATAATATTATGATCACCAAAATACAAACGGGCAGCATAACGGCTAAAAATCAACACTTAGTAAAATTTTACACTGCCAAAGACACTCGGTCAACTGTCAGAGACAGTCGGCCGACTGTCTACACTCACTCGGCCGAGTGTCTAGACACTCGATCGATGGTCTCTCACAGACACACTTGGCCGATGGTCGAGTCTGTCGGTCGATGGTCGAGTCAGTCGGTCGATTGTCAAGAGACAGTCGGCCGACTGTGTTTGTAGAAGCTGAAGAACAAAGTGACAGGTTTCACCCAAAATCGATCAATTCTTGCTCTAGAGCTCGATTATTACCTCAAAACTGACCAAATCAAAGACACTAAACATGTAGAAACATAAACCCACAAGATTTAGACTCAAACAACATCAAATTTAACCACTTTGACCCAAATTACACACTTTATAAAAACTTACACAAAAATCCAATTTTCTCAAAGATTAAAGCATGAAAACTTGTGATTATTACCTTGTCAGAATCAGTAGACAACAAAGAACACGATTCTAAGATCAATTTGATCCCAAGAACAAGTTTTGATGATTAGGGTTTGGTGAGATGGAGATGAATGTACGGGAGTAATATTTGGGGAAGAATCTAGAAAAATGAAGATAATTCTCCCCACCTACACACTTAAGGGTTAAAAACCCATACATCACAACACACGGGTATTTATCAGTTATCTGAAATCTTTCGTACATCATTTGGCAACCCAAACGAAGTCCAAATTAGATAAACAAACATGTTCTGTGACCCTTGTCACAAACTGGTCCTATCCACAACATTAAATAATACAAAATATAAAAAATAGAATAAAAGCATATAATAACACCACACAACCTGAGGGAAAAATAGTAATCTAACAGCTAGGCCCGCTTCGAGGGTGTTACAGTTAATCACGTATGAAGCCGTCCTTATAGATTTGGCCCAAAATCTTCCCGGTACATTCTTACCATGAAGCATACTTCGACAAGTTTCAGCAAGACGACGATTCTTACATTCTACCACTCCATTCTGTTGTGGAGTATTAGGGCAAGTTAATTGCCTTCTGATCTTATGCTTCTCAAGATAGATATTGAACTCAGTTGATAAATATTCTCCTCCATTATCTGTGCATAAGCATCGGATCTTATAATTGAGCTCACTTTCTACCTTATTCTTGAACTCTTTAAACTTCAGAAAAGAAAAGTCTCCGACTTTTCTTTCATGAAGTAAACCCACACATACCTTGAGAAGTCATCAATGAATGTCACCATATACTTCATGCCTCAAAGTGATGTTTGTTTCACTGGGCCGAAGACATCTGAGTGTATGTGCTCTAGTGGTGTCTTGGACTGATGCGCTGACTTCTTGAATGGCAATTGGTGAGCTTTGCCAAATTGACATCCATCACATATTGTATCTGTTCGGATATCAATTTAAGGAAGCCCAGTTACTATGCGTTTCACCATCATCCCCTGTAACTTATTGTAGCCCACATGCCCAAGACGTTCATGCCACAGATCAGCCGTCTCATTCTTTCGAGTCTTATCCACGTAAGCTGTTTTAGCAGATAATACATAGACCGATTCTATTCTTCTTCCATGCATAACTGGATTGCCAACCACCTTTACTCTCTTGAATACGGACATATCTTCTAGTCCAAACAGCACATAATTCCCTTCTGCTGTCAATTGTGGTACTGACATTAAATTCTTCTTTAGTCCAGGGACAAGATACACCTTCTCGAGTTGGAGCTTATGAGAGCCGCCTTCATTTGGAATTATTGTCTTTCCAATGTGAGAAATAGACAACCTTGAATTATCGGCTGTCAATACGACTCTCTTTCCTTTGTAATCATCCATTTCTTGCAGCTTCATCTCATCATTGGTCATATGATTTGAGCACCCAAAATCGATGATCCAATCATCTTTGTAGTTTATTTTTGACTTTAAAGTTGTTGTAAGGGCTTGATCATCTATGTCAGCTTCAACAGAGAGTCCAACTTCTGCATCCCATGTTTCCTCATTAATGGTTGCTTCGAATGTGACCTCTTTCTTCTCATCTCTTGCGGCGGCCACATTTCCTTCGAAAGTCCGCCTTCTGGGGAATCTACAATCTCGTGCAAAATGACCCTTCTTGCCACAATTGAAGCATTCACCATTCTTTCTCTTATCATTTTCCCTGTATTGTTGGCGATGATCTCTTCTTCCTTGTTGATCTCCCAAGAATCCGACTCCCTGGAATCTATCAAGTATGCAACAGTCAACCTGCAGGGAAGAGGAGGGGGTTAGCACGAAGCTAAGTGAGTACGACTAACTACAGGCAATAGTATACAGAAACCGTCATACTAATCATGTCATCTAGTCTAACACACAAACATCACCCAAGTGCCTTCTACAGAGACTCTGGCGGCTCAGCCAAACCATTAACCACCAGCTGATCAGAGTGGGGCTTACCAGAAGTTCCTCCACCACCGTGTGTATATATATAATCCACACGCGACGGACGCGTCATTCACATATATATACACCTCGGTTGTCTAGGCTACCACATGAGGAACCCAACCAGCAGGTTGATCTCTCCTACCGAGGCTACCACACAATAGGGACGCACTGGGCTCCAGAAGACAAGCATCAACTAACATGCAGTCATCACAACGTACTAACTAATCACAACAATAAGTATATCTAACAAGCATGGCAATCATAATATAACATGCTACTATATACTATGTTCTCCAGTTAGTCCCACTCATCGATACCGACATCAGTCGGTAGTTTAATGTCACCGAGTCTTCTTCTCGTCTGTATCACCTGAAAACAATACTCATAAGTTAGTTATAATATTATGATCACCAAAATACAAACGGGCAGCATAATGGCTAAAAATCAACACTTAGTAAAATTTTACACTGCCAAAGACACTCGGTCGACTGTCAGAGACAGTCGGCAGACTGTCTACACTCACTCGGCCGAGTTTCTAGACACTCGGTCGATGGTCTCTCACAGACACACTCGGCCAAGTCAGTCGGTCGATTGTCAAGAGACAGTCAGCCGACTGTGTTTATCTGTAGAAGCTGAAGAACAAAGTGACGGGTTTCACCTAAAATCGACCAATTCTTGCTCTAGAGCTCGATTACGACCTCAAAACTGACCAAATCAAAGACACTAAACATGTAGAAATATAAACCCACAAGATTTGGACTCAAACAATATCAAATTTAACCACTTTGACCCAAATTACACACTTTGTAAAAACTTACACAAAAATCCAATTTTCTCAAAGATTAAAGCATGAAAACTTGTGATTCTTACCTTGTTAGAATCAGTAGACAACAAAGAACACGATTCTAAGATCAATTTGAGCCCAAGAACAAGTTTTGATGATTAGGGTTTGGTGAGATGGAGATGAACGTATGGGAGTAATATTTGGGGAAGAATCTAGAAAAATGAAGATAATTCTCCCCACCTACACACTTAAGGGTTAAAAACCCATACATCACAACACACGGGTATTTATCAGTTATCTGAAATCTTTCGTACATCATTTGGCAACCCAAACGAAGTCCAAATTAGATAAACAAACCTGTTCGGTGACCCTTGTCACAAACTGGTCCTATCCACAACATTAAATAATACAAAATATAAAAAATAGAATAAAAGCATATAATAACACCACACAACCTGAGGGCAAAATAGTAATCTAACAGCTAGGCCCGCTTCAAGGGTGTTACAAATCTACTCCCCTTAAAGAGATTCCGTCCTCGGAATCTACTAAGTCATAGCCAACATGGGTCACAGGTAACAAATACCAACACACTTGGTCACACCGGTAGCTACACCAAAACATATCATAAGATAACAAGCATTACCAAGGTTCATTAGTTTTCTCATCTGCCAACCTATAAGCGAAAATCATTAATTTAAAAACTCACCGTCACTAAGTCAATGCTAACCCTTTCTGTTACGACCAACTCCAATCATGCAACACAACATTCAGATAATTTATCCCGCAATTGTCTATAGTATCACAATTATCGCTTGAAGGGGTAGCCAAGTACCAACAATCAACTGTTTAACAAGGGTTGTGCTCGTCATCTTTTATCCTAGCGCTATGCTAAGAGGATAACGATTAAACAATTCAACACTAGATGCAATCAACATTCATTCAAATACAAGACAACCCAAAAGTATTATATAGACCCATCATCAACTTAATTGACTTTCACAAAAAATTTCACGTCAAACTGTCACTACACCCCACTTTCTGAAGACACCATCGGTTATACACTGTCAATTTCATTGAATCGGACTGATCCATCAAATTTTGAGATTACCCATAAAGTTAACCCATAAAATCTTATATTCAATTTATTCTAAGTCATCAGTCTATTGTCAATGTGTCACATGAAGACGCAACTTAGTTAAACCCACAATTCTACATCACCAAATCAACAAAGGTCATGGGTATTACAAACCACCACAACGGGCCACAACATAATCTAAGTCAAAACATGTCCTACGGTCATATACCTTACAAAGCTCCGTCCATTCTCGTAGGTCAAAAGGTAACTTATCGATCTAAGTCCAAACACACCATCTGCTAGTCTACTATCCAAGGGTCAAAGACCCGCCATACACCGATCTGCAAACTTACTTACTCACACTACACAATATCTGCACTGTTCCTCACATTCTGATCTTAGAAAACAGTCTTTACCACGATTTAAAGAAATTTAATGCTGACAACCTACCGCTATCTAATAACTGAACAAGTCTAATTTCGTCTGAATTCCAAACTTGATCTATCAATAATCTTACGAAATACCACGAAAATTCCATCTCATGTCTAGGTTTTACACACTAACTCTCGAGTCACTACTAATGACCCACTACCTGAAATCTGTCAATCATGATTTGAGGTTATCCCCGAGTTACCATCATCGAATCTCCTAGATTAACTCACTCTAAAACACTGAATAATGGTTATCATTTACCTTAGAATACACAAACTTAGCTAATTTCATCACTACAACATAGCCAAATCAACTCGGATTACACTAATTTACCTAAATTCTGTAATTTAATACTTGTTTCAATCCCGATATTCAAGAATTTCATCGAAATTCGCTTATCTGGTTCAATATTCACCCAATTATTCAACTACTAAATCGTGATTCTGGTTTACTCAATCATAGTAGAAATGATTACCAACTCAATTTCAAATCAATTCAATCATTACATCACAAATCTTGAGTAAAGAATAATCGTCTACACATTCTAAAAGTAGATATCTAAGCATTAATTTTCCTCAAGTAACATCAATACACATGCCCAACACTACTACAGTTACATCAGAAAGATCGTCACTTGGTTAAAGTGCTACCAGAACACACAATTAAATACCTAATTCAAATTCGATATTTAAGGGTTTCGTCATAAATCACTTATCTAGGTTGATACATACCCAAAATTCATCACTTAAAGTATGACTTTATTCATATCATCCTTAAAAGAAACACTTACAAATGCAATATTAACCCAACATTAATCATTCGAACATGGATTTCAAGTCAACAATATCCACTACCACAATCAATAAACATCCATCTAACAATTAAGTCCGTCAAATGATATCAATACACACGTTTGACACCACTAAAACTATCTCTGCATCGACTTTATTTTGCTTCGAACTTTATCAAAATTCAAAACTAAGGCTTATTCGATCATCAATAGCCTAGGTCCAAATATTGTTCAACTAACATTACTATGTCAGAAAAGTCTAACCTCGGTCAACAGTTCATCGAAAATCACATTCATCATCAAATAACACTCGATCTAACACTCGATACATCTCTTCCGACTCTCGAAACTACTATATGATTTACTTACAATGTATTTTCGTTGGCCAGATGTAATACATCATTCTAAATCACACTTTCATTTCGAGTATTTCGGAACAGGATCTTAATAGAGTTTATCAATACAACACGGTCTATTTTCTCAAGTCACTGGTAGTTATAAATCTTCACTATACCCCAATCAAATAGATTTTACAATCTAAGACTATCAAAACCGCAAGAAGTCTTATAAGTAAACACTTAACTTGGTTCTAGCTCGATCTTAATTCTACTAAGTCCTCTTTAGCAACCACATTTGAAATCTGACCCAACATTCAATAAACTATACCTACTTACTTCATCTTATTTGAAAATACTATTATTGTCCGTCCTCGATCCTGCATTCAAACCTTCAAAAGATAAGATATTCACATTAGTCACTATCGAACTATCAGATCAATGTTTCTACCTTAACAATAATATGATCACTGTTCTAATCACGTCTCCCGACCTAGTCAAAATTCATCACAATTCAGCTTGAACTGAATTCCTATTCCGATTAAAGTCTTCTCCACTTCCAAGAAAGTCACTAAACAAACGTCTCCTACACTGACATCTAATGAGTCACATCAATTCACAAAAGTCAATAACTTCTCAGAAAAACTCTACGAGTCCTACATAGCTAGTCAAATCCTGCAACGGTACAGCCAGGCTAGTAATAATCCTCACATAACAACAAAACATAATTTTCCTATCTTCAATCAAGACTACATGGAAAGCTCCTTTCAAACATACTTCTTAAAGATCACCACCAACTCACATGAGTCTAAGGCAGGAAAAGCGAATCCTCAAGGTCTTACTACGATCACAAACATCTGAACCAAAAGTCTACATCATACATGACACGTAAACCACCTACATATGACAACAACAAAGAGGGTCTGAATCCTCTTATGAGAAGACAAGGAAACTACTACTCTATTTCAATCCTTATGGGCCACTACGTGTGTCCCATCAGTCAACGGTCAGGAAATGACTTCATATTTGTCTTGGTTAATACTACAAATTACTCACCTCAATTCTTCCAGTCTAGGTCAACAGTAGTCTCACGTATAGTATAACAGGCCATATAACAACAATTCACAACAGCATGACACAATATTCCAAAGGTCATGTCCATAAAGTCTCACAGAACATAGCAGTCAGTCTAAGGGAATAAAATCTCGATAGTGGCAAGGGTAGTTCTAGATACAGTCGCCGTAACTGTGTCTGTCAACTGTCATCTACTTCTGTCTTACAAGTACAATTAATCAATCATAACTTGAAACACTAATCGTCACAGATTATCATTACAACAAACACCAAATTTGATAAAGACCGGAACACAGTCTACAAGTTCATTAATAATAACAGCTACATTAATGTAACGGGAATGTACCTTTATGAATAAGAAGACATCTTCTGTTTCTATCAACACCTCGATCGCACACGCACCCTTAACCCTCATCAAATCTGTAACTGAATCCTCATCATTGGAGCCACGTCAACTAATACTCGTCAAATCCTTCATCCAAATTGGCATAAAAACGTATCCACTGAAGTTCTGTCAGCACAGAGGGTCAACGGGGCACCAGCAGGGTGGAATCGATCTTCATACCTGTCTTATCACAACATCTCACCCACAAAAGCTTAGTAGATAACCTGTTAGTTTCCGCCAACTAACTCATAAATACCTACTTCGCTCACTTAACACACCCTCAAGATATGTTTGACTCGACACACGATTTGGGAACATGTCACTTCCGTGCGCATGCTGCCAAACCTACGCTCTGATACCAACTTATAACACCCCATATTTTTTTTATACAGCGGAAGACCAATTTATAGATATATTATATGTATAAAATCCCATTAATAATAAACACGCCAATAAATAAATGACCGGGTGTTATATTAAACGTAGTTACAACTTTTATAGAAAAGACGCGACATCAGAGTTCCGACTAGTCAAACATATCTCCCAAGAATCTGACTCCCTAGAATCTATCAAGTATGCAACAGTCAACCTGCAGGGAATAGGAGGGGGTTAGCACGAAGCTAAGTGAGTACGAATAACTACAGGCAATAGTATACAGAAACCATCATACTAATCATGTCACCTAGTCTAACACACAAACATCACCCAAGTGCCGTCTACAGAGACTCTGGCGGCTCAGCCAAACCATTAACCACCAGCTGATCAGACTGGGGCTTACCAGAAGTTCCTCCACCACCGTGTGTATATATATAATCCACACGCGACGGATGCGTCATTCACATATATATACACCTCGGTTGTCTAGGCTACCACATGAGGAACCCAACCTGTAGGTTGATCTCTCCTACCGAGGCTACCACACAATAGGGATGCACTGGGCTCCAGCAGACAAGCATCAACTAACATGCAGTCATCACAACGTACTAACTAACCACAACAATAAGTATATTTGACAAGCATGGCAATCATAATATAATATGCTACTATATACTATGTTCTCCAGTTAGTCTCACTCACCGATACCGACATCAATCGGTAGTCTAATGTCACCGAGTCTTCTCCTCGTCTGTATCACCTGAAAACAATACTCACAAGTTATTTATAATATTATGATCACCAAAATATAAACGGGCAGCATAACGGCTAAAAATCAACACTTAGTAAAATTTTACACTGCCAAAGACACTCGGTCGACTGTCAGAGACAGTCGGCCGACTGTCTACACTCACTCGGCCTAGTGTCTAGACACTCGATCGATGGTCTCTCACAGACACACTCGGCCGATGGTCGATTCAGTCGGTCGATGGTCGAGTCAGTCGGTCGATTGTCAAGAGACAGTCGGCCGACTGTGTTTATAGAAGCTGAAGAACAAAGTGACGGGTTTCACCCAAAATCGACCAATTCTTGCTCTAGAGCTCGATTACGACCTCAAAACTGACCAAATAAAAGACACTAAACATGTAGAAACATAAACTCACAAGATTTAGAATCAAACAACATCAAATTTAACCACTTTGACCCAAATTACACACTTTATAAAAACTTACACAAAAATCCAATTTTCTCAAAGATTAAAGCATGAAAACTTGTGATTCTTACCTTGTTAGAATCAGTAGACAACAAAGAACACGATTCTAAGATCAATTTGAGCCCAAGAACAAGTTTTGATGATTAGGGTTTGGTGAGATGGAGATGAATGTACGGGAGTAATATTTGGGGAAGAATCTATAAAAATGAAGATAATTCTCCCCACCTACACACTTAAGGGTTAAAAACCCATACATCACAACACACGGGTATTTATCAGTTATCTGAAATCTTTCGTACATCATTTGGCAACCCAAACGAAGTCCAAATTAGATAAACAAACATGTTCTGTGACCCTTGTCACAAACTGGTCCTATCCACAACATTAAATAATACAAAATATAAAAAATAGAACAAAATCATATAATAACACCACACAACCTGAGGGCAAAATAGTAATCTAACAGCTAGGCCCGCTTCGAGGGTGTTACAGTTAATCACGTATGAAGCCGTCCTTATACATTCGGCCCAAAATCTTCCCGGTACATTCTTACCATGAAGCATACTTCGACAAGTTTCGGCAAGACGACGATTCTTACATTCTACCACTCCATTCTGTTGTGGAGTATTAGGGCAAGTTAATTGCCTTCTGATCTTATGCTTCTCAAGATAGATATTGAACTTGGTTGATAAATATTCTCCTCCATTATCTGTGCATAAGCATCGAATCTTATAATTGAGCTCACTTTCTACCTTATTCTTGAACTCTTTAAACTTCAGAAAAGAAAAGTCTCTGACTTTTCTTTCATGAAGTAAACCCACACATACCTTGAGAAGTCATCAATGAATGTCACCATATACTTCATGCCTCCAAGTGATGTTTGTTTCACTGGGCCGAAGACATCTGAGTGTATGTGCTCTAGTGGTGTCTTGGACTAATACGCTGACTTCTTGAATGGCAATTGGTGAGCTTTGCCAAATTGACATCCATCACATATTGTATCTGTTCGGATATCAATTTGAGGAAGCCCATTTACTATGCGTGTCACCATCATCTCCTGTAACTTATTGTAGCCCACATGCCCAAGACGTTCATGCCACAGATCAGCCGTCTCATTCTTTCGAGTCTTATCCACGTAAGCTGTTTTAGCAGATAATACATAAACCGATTCTATTCTTCTTCCATGCATAACTGGATTGCCAACCACCTTTACTCTCTTGAATACGGACATATCTTCTAGTCCAAACAGCACATAATTCCCTTCTGCTATCAATTGTGGTACTAACAGTAAATTCTTCTTTAGGCCAGGGACAAGATACACCTTCTTGAGTTGGAGCTTATGAGAGCCGCCTTCATTTGGAATTATTGTCTTTCCAATGTGAGAAATAGACAACCTTGAATTATCGGCTGTCAATACGACTCTCTTTCCTTTGTAATCATCCATTTCTTGCAGCTTCATCTCATCATTGGTCATATGATTTGAGCACCCAGAATCGATGATCCAATCATCTTTGTAGTTTATTTTTGACTTTAAAGTTGTTGTAAGAGCTTGATCATCTATGTCAGCTTCAACAGGGAGTCCAACTTCTGCATCCCATGTTTCCTCATTAATGGTTGCTTCGAATGTGACCTCTTTCTTCTCATCTCTTGCGGCGGCCACATTTCCTTCGAAAGTCCGCCTTCTGGGGAATCTATAATCTCGAGCAAAATGACCCTTCTTGCCACAATTGAAGCATTCACCATTCTTTCTCTTATCATTTTCCCCGTATTGTTGGCGTTGATCTCTTCTTCCTTGTTGAGCTCCCCCTAAAGCGTTGCCTTTTGATTTTGGGTGACCCTTCCACCCATATGTCTTACTTTCTTTCATCACCTATTGTCTTCGAGATGTTGCTTTCTTCTTATTGGTGAAGAGTGCATCTTCTCCTTCTTTTATGGTTACTTCATTCATCTACTTGGCTAATGCCTCTTGATTAGCCAATAGATTCTCCAGCTCTATTAATGATGGTTGAGTAGGCCATCCTCTCACAGCGGCTATAAATCCAATATACTCGGATCTTAAGCCATGGATGATAATTCTCTTCATCCTTGCATTACTCACTTTCTCTTCAGGAGCAAGTTGAGATATCTCACGACAAATAGATTTCTTCTTGGTGAAATATTGAGAAATAGATAGACTTCCTTGTGTGATACCCGCAAGCACATTTTCCAATAGCTGGAGGCGTGCTTCATTCTTCTTTGAAAATAATTTTTCAAAAGTTTCCTAAGCTGCCTTTGGTGTTTTCTCGTCAAGGATGTGCTCTAATAGATCCTCCTCGATTGTAGTCTTCAATATAAATAAAGCCTTCTCGGCCTTGATGTTCCATTTTCTCAAGGCTTCGGTATTTTCTTTCGGTGGAGGCATTGTTTCGCTACCAGCAACTATTTCCCATAAATCCTGTCCTGGTAGGTAAGATTCTATACAAGTTCGCCAATAACCATAGTTGTAGTTATTGAGACTCTTGATTTCACTGCTCGTACTTGCAAGATCGGCCATCATGACGTCCAACGTCCAATAAGCTTGGTCCCTGACCGATGAGCTTTCACAGTTCCTAACTGTGCTTCGACAGAATCTCCCTTAGAGCCTTGGTGAAAACAAGTCAATGTAAACATCCAACTTTTACCGATTTCCTCCACTAGAAATGGTCCCGAATGACCCGCTCTGATACCAATTGTTGTAAGCTTCGACGAGCCCAATACACCCACTATTGAGGACCTAGGTTATACTCACTCACTACACCAACACTTTGACGTTGATTAGCCTTTAATTTTATAAATCTTTAGTGCACAATAATACTTAGGCGACAGTGTCGACCATATATCATTTAGGCGGTATAACCGACCATATATCACTTAGACGGCAGAGCCGACCATATAATAAAAATAACACAAGTGCACTAAGAACTCAAACACTAACTAAGGCTTAACCGGGAAACTTAACAAAGAACACTTTTATTAATACAAAATACAATTACAATATTACTTACTTATAAGTTTTCTCTTCTCTAACTCACACTCTTCTTACTTCCTCATAACTCTCACACCTTCACAAATGATCCCATCACATATATTTATACTACTCCATGGAAGTTTCTAGAAGCTAGATATTTCCATGGATATATAAATATCTAGATATTTCTACAACCTACAAATATCTAGATGTTTCTTTTACATTTCAATTTCTAGATTTTTCTTTCATATTCTAATATCTAGATATTTTCTTATACATATTAATATCTAGATATTTTACATATATACATCTACTAATTCCATATTATTTTATAATACCAAATTTGCATTGTATTTTAAGATAAAATAAAAAATTGATTAATTTTTCATTTTTCTATTGTAAATAGAAAAATGAATCAGTGTAGGCTTTGGTCAAACAACAAATAAAGTCCAATGCGCCATTTAGTTTATGAACTAGATACAGAACGGGCCGCGCGTTGCTGCGCTGCCGTTCGTAGTGTGTTTGGTGGTTATTCGATGTGTTTGGGCGATTACTATAATCTATGTAGTATAGTAATTTATGTATTCAAAATGGCTACACGATTACAGACATACACAATGATGGTTGTTTACTTCTACTTCATGCTGCACGATTACAGACGTATTACTTCTACTTTCTACGGTTGTCTACTTTCAAGGGCGAGTCTACATATACCCTTGTGGGGTCCCGTGACCCCGCTAGTTATGAAATTTGTTTTACAAACGATCATTAAAAATGTTACAGGACACCACTAAATATAATTGTAGGACCCCATATATTTTTAAGTTTAAAATTTTATCGCATGAGCTACTAAAAGATACTTAAAAATTAACTCACACTTATGATTTTATAATATAAGTACTAATAAATACGAAGTATACAAATATATAAAGAAAACTGAACTCTTTTTGTTTTTATTTCATCATACACGGTAACACAAACACACCTTTTACGCTTTTGCTCACCACGACAAGACCTAATTACAATTTTGCTCTTCAATTTTTGGCAAAATTGGAATTACAATTTTAATCCGTCATTCATATATATTCATATATATGGTAGTATGATTTATTCTACTATTAGATTGTATTAGCAATGATGCAATTGTTAGATTGTATTAGCAATGATGCAAGATGAATTTTATCGTATGCAACCGCATTATTAAAAGTAAAAGTTGCATTTAGTATTTGATAGATTGAATATACGATATTTTTGTATTAATGATATACTTTTGTTTAATGATGTTTGTAATGACCCAACCCGACCCGACCCTACCATACCCGAACCGACACATTCAAATTTTATTTTAGTAAGTTATCGGGAAAAAAATATAGGACCCCATTGAGTTACGATCCTAGATTCGCCACTGTCTACTTCTGCTGTGTACACTTTTGTATTCTTTGGTTCCAGGTTTTCATCTTGGAGGAATAGTGCTCTTTTGCTTGTCTGGTTGCGCTTTTCTTCTTTTAGTTTGTTTTGTGGTGGATGAATTCTGGATGTTCTTTTTCCCTTGGTTGAAATGAAACTCGAAAGTAGGTCTTGTTCCCTCTAGGTTTTTATCGATGGTGAAAGAACTTTTGCGTTGTCATGGACCATTGTTGTGACCATTGACGCACAGTCAATTCCGACTAATTTATCAACTGATAGTGAAAAGAAGGTGAGCATAGATGAAATGTCCCGTTCATAATGATTATAAACATTTCATATTAATTGATTTCGTTGCGAGGTTTTGACCTCTATATGAGACGTTTTTCAAAGACTGCATTCGATTTTTAAAACAATCATAACTTTTATTTTATCGATAAAGGTTTTAAAAACATTACGATGATTATCAAATAATGATAAACTAAAATATAGCGTTATCACACGACCATTACATAATGGTTTACAATAATATTACAAATCAACTTAAGTCTTCGAATGCAGTTTTTAAACAATATTATACAAGCATGCAGACTCCAATCTTGTCTTTATTTAGCATGCAAAAGCGGAAGCTCCTAATAATTACCTGAGAATAAACATGCTTAAAATGTGAACAAAAATGTTGGTGAGTTATAGGTTTAACCTATATATTTATCAAATCGTAATAATAGATCACAAGATTTCATATTTCCATTTCTCATAAACAACATGCAATCTGCATAAAAATTATTCATATGATGAACACCTGGTAACTGACATTAATAAATGCATATAGAATATCCCCAAATATACAGGTACACTCATCTGTATATAAAATTGAAGTACTAAAGCATCCAATACTTGGATGGGGTTTGTTAGGCCCATAGATCTATCTTCAAGATTCGTGTCAATTTGGGGGTCTGTTCCCAAATTCTTAAGCTACCAAGCTGAAAGGGTGATATCCAGTATAATGATTCAATCATAGAATATAGTTTCAAGTATTGTGTCTATTTTGTAAAACATTTATAAAACTGCATGTATTCTCATCCCAAAAATATTAGATTTTAAAAGTGGGACTACAACTCACTTTCACAGATTTTTCCTTCGTCGGAAATAAGACTTGGCCACAGGTCGATTCACGAACCTATGAAAAATATATACATATATATCAAAGTATGATCGAAATATATTCACAATAAGTTTTATTATGTTTTAACGATTTAAGTTTGTTAAGTTAGTAGTCCACGTTAGTAACCTACAACTAGTTGTCCACAGTTAGATGTACAGAAATAAATCAATATATATTATCTCGAATCAATCCACGACCCAGTGTATACAAGTCTCAGGCTAGATCATAACTCAAAGTATATATATTATTTTGGAATCAACCTCAACCCTGTATAACGAACTCGAGCATTACAGCATATAGAGTGTCTATGGTTGTTCCAAATAATATGTATAGATGGGTCGATATGATATGTCAAAACATTGTATACGTGTCTATGGTCTATCAAGGTTACATAATATATGTTAGAATACATGTATAATACAATATAAGTTAGTTAGGATATGGTTAGAATAGATTTTTGTAGATTAATCCCGTAGTCAAATTAACCATTTTTAACCAATTTTGTTTTATCCATAACTTCTTCGTTTTAAATCCGTTTTGAGTGAATCAACTTGCTATGGTTTCATATTGAATTGTATTTTATGAAACTAAATAGAAAAAATATAGCTTTATAGTCGGAAATACAGGTTACAAGTCATTTTTATAGAGGTAGTCATTTCAGTCGAAAAAAAACGACGTCTTGATGACCATTTTGAAAAACATACTTCCACTTTGAGTTTAACCATGATTTTTGGATATAGTTTCATGTTCTTAAGAAAAATCATTTTCCCAGAAGAACAACTTTTAAATCAAAGTTTATCATAGTTTTTAATTATCTAACCCAAAACAGTCCCCGGTTTCACTATCACGTCGTATGTCCGGTTTTACGGTGTTCTTCGTGTTTCTAGGTTTTAAATCATTAAGTTAGCATATCATATAGATATAGAATATGTGTTTAGTTGATTTTAAAAGTCAATTTAGAAGGATTAACTTTGTTTGCGAACAAGTTTAGAATTAACTAAACCATGTTCTAGTTATTACAAGTTTAAATCTTCGAATAAGATATTTATATATATATATATATATATATATATATATATATATATATATATATATATATATATATATATATATATATATATATGAATCGAATGATGTTATGAACATCATTACTACCTCAAGTTTAGTAATTAAACCTACTGGAAGTGACAAGAAATAATCTAGCTTCAAAGGATTCTTGGATGGCTTGAAAGTTCTTGAAGTAGAATCATGACACGAAAACAAGTTCAAGTAAGATTATCATTCGAAATAAGATTGTTATAGTTATAGAAATTGAATCAAAGCTTGAATATGAATATTACCTTGAATTAGTAAGATAACCTACTATAAATAACAAAGGTTTCTTGATCTTAGATGACTACTTGGAATGGATTAGAAAGCTTGGAAGTAGACTTGCAAACTTGAAAGTGTTCTTGAAGGTTTCTTGAGTAGTTGTTTTATAAGTAGGTATAGGTTAGGATTTATGAGCTAGATTGATGTAGATTATGAAGGAAATGATGAAGAACACTTAGAAAAATATGAGATAACAAGAGAGAGATCAATTTGATGCATGAAAGTTGAAAAATGAAAGTGATAATGGTGATGGTTGAAAATGTGATTATGCATGGCCATATAAGGTCACATTAGTTTGTAATTTTGTGAGATATTTCATGCTAGTTGCCAAATGGTTGATTTCACATGTTTGTTGACAATCTAGGCCTGCTAAGAGCTGAATTATTATGTGTATATACCAATAGTATATACATCTAGGAGTTGGGTATTGTACGAGTACGAATACCGTTGCATACGAGTAGAATTCTTAATGAAAATGAATGAGAATACAATTGTAAGCATTTTTGTTAAGTAGAAGTACTTTGATATGTGTCTTTAAGTCTTTCAAAAGTGTACTAATACTTCTTAATATACTACATGTATATACATTTTAACTGAGTCGTTAAGTCATCGTTAGTCGTTACATGTAAGTGTTGTTTTGAAACCTTTAAGTTAACGATCTCATTTAATGTTGTTAACCCATTGTTATTATATCTAATGATATGTTAAATTATTACATTATAATGATATTATGATGTATGAATATATCTTAATATGATATATATACATTAAAATGTCGTTACAACAATAATCGTTACATATATGCCTCGTTTCAAAATTCTTAAGTTAGTAGTATTGTTTTACATATGTAGTTCATTGTTAAGATACATAATGATATATATAATTATCATTTTATCATGTTAAATATAGTGTAACAATACCTTAATATGATACATATGTATTTAGTAAGACGTTGTTATAACGATAATCGTTATATATATCGTTTCGAGTTTCTTAATTTAGTAATCTCATTTTTATGTATTTAACTCATTGTTAATATACCTAATGAGATAATTAATTATCATAATATTATGTTAACTATATATATATATATATATATATATATATATATATATATATATATATATATATATATATATATATATATATATATATATATATATATATATATATATATATGTATGTATGTATATATAGTTTTTACAAGTTTTAACATTCGTGAATCGCCGGTCAACTCGGGTGGTCAATTGTCTACATGAAACTCATTTCAAATAATCAAGTCTTAACAAGTTTGATTATTTAACATGTTGGAAACATTTAATCTTGCAAAAATAGTTTTCAATTAATATATATAATCATGGAAAAGTTCGGGTCACTACAGTACCTACCCGTTAAATAAATTTCATCCCGAAATTTTAAGCAGTTGAAGGTGTTGACGCATCTTCTGCAAATAAGTGCGGGTTTTTCTTCTTCATCTGATCTTCACGTTCCCACGTGAACTCGGGTCCTCTACGAGCATTCCATCGAACCTTAACAATTGGTATTTTATTTTCCTTAATTCTTTTAACCTCACGATCCATTATTTCGACGGGTTCTTCAATGAATTGAAGTTTTTCATTGATTTGGATTTCGTCTAACGGAATGGTGAGATCTTTTTTAGCAAAACATTTCTTCAGATTCGAGACATGAAAAGTGTTATGTACCCCGGCGTGTTGTTGAGGTAGATCAAGTCGGTAAGCTACTGGTCTGGCACGATCATTAATCTTGAATGGTCCAATGTATCTTGGATTTAATTTCCCCGTTTACCAAATCGAACAACGCCTTTCCAAGGTGAAACCATAAGCATGATCATCTCTACAATTTCAAATTCTATATCTTTTTTTTAATGTCTGCGTAGCTCTTTTGTCGACTTTGGGCGGTTTTCAATCGTTGTTGAATTTGGATGATCTTTTCGGTAGTTTCTTGAATTATCTCCTGACCCGTGATCTGTCTATCCCCCACTTCTCTCCAACAAATCAGAGACCTGCACTTTCTACCATAAAGTGCTTCAAACGGTGCCATCTCAATACTCGAGTGATAACTGTTGTTGTAGGAAAACTCTGCTAATGGTAGATGTCGATCCCAACTATTTTCAAAATCAATAACACATGCTCGTAGCATGTCTTCAAGTATCTGTATCGTTCTTTCACTCTACCCATCAGTTTGTGGATGATAGGCAGTACTCATGTCTAGACGAGTCCCCAATACTTGTTGCAACGTCTGCCAGAATCTTGAAACAAATCTGCCATCCCTATCAGAGATAATAGAGACTGGGATTCCATGTCTGGAGACGACTTCTTTCAAGTATAGTCGTGCTAACTTCTCTATTTTATCATCTTCTCTCATTGGCAGAAAGTGTGCTGACTTAGTAAGGCGATCGACTATTACCCATATAGTATCATAACCACTTGCAGTCCTTGGCAATTTAGTAATGAAATCCATGGTAATGTTTTCCCATTTCCATTCTGGGATTTCAGGTTGTTGAAGTAGACCTGATGGTTTCTGATGTTCAGCTTTGACCTTAGAACACGTCAAACATTCTCCTACATATTTAGCAATATCAGCTTTCATACCCGGCTACCAAAAGTATTTCTTGAGATCTTTGTACATCTTTCCCACTCTGGGATGTATTGAGTATCTAGTTTTATGTGCTTCCTTAAGTACCATTTCTCTCACATCTCCAAACTTTGGTACCCAAATTCTTTTAGCCCTATACCGGGTTCCGTCTTCCCTAATATTAAGATGTTTCTCCGAACCTTTGGGTATTTCATTCTTCAAATTTCCCTCTTTTAAAACTCCTTGTTGCGCCTCCTTTATTTGAGTAGTAAGGTTAGTACGGATAATTATATTCATGGCTTTTACCCGCATAGGTTCTCTGTCCTTTCTACTCAAAGCGTCGGCTACCAAATTTGCTTTCCCTGGGTGATAACGAATCTCAAAATTGTAATCATTTAACAATTCAATCCACCTACGATGCCTCATGTTTAGTTGTTTTTGATTAAATATATGTTGGAGATTTTTGTGGTCGGTATATATAATACTTTTGACCCCATATAAGTAGTGCCTCCAAGTCTTTATTGCAAAAACAATAGCGCCCAATTCCAAATCGTGAGTCGTATAATTTTGCTCATGAATCTTCAATTGTCTGGACACATAAGCAATTACCTCCGTTCGTTGCATTAATACGCAACTGAGACCTTGCTTTGAGCGTCACAATATATCACAAAATCATCATTCCCTTCAGGCAATGACAATATAGGTGTCGTAGTTAACTTTTTCTTCAACAATTGAAACGCTTTCTCCTGTTCATCCCTCCATTCAAATTTCTTCCCTTTATGCGTTAATGCAGTCAAGGGTTTTGCTATTTTGAAAAAATCTTGGATGAACCTTCTGTAGTAACCAGCCAGTCCTAAAAATTGGCGTATATGCTTCGGAGTTTTCGGGGTTTTCCACTTTTTAATGGTTTCAATCTTTGTCGGATCCACCTGAGTACCCTCTTTGTTTACTATGTGGCCGAGGAATTGAACTTCTTCCAACCAAAATGCACACTTTGAAAACTTAGCGTACTGTTTTTCTTTTCTCAGCAACTCTAGCACTTTTCTCAAATATTCTTCGTGCTCTTGATCATTCTTTGAGTAAATGAGTATGTCATCGATGAAAACAATGACAAACTTGTCAAGGTATGGTCCACACTCTCTGTTCATGAGGTCCATGAACACAGCTGGTGCATTAGTAAACCCAAACGGCATAACCATAAACTTGTAACGACCGTAACGCATTCTGAAAGCAGTCTTCAGAATATCATCCTCCTTCACCCGCATTTGATGATACCCAGAACGTAAATCAATCTTTGAATAAACTGATGAGCCTTGTAGTTGATCAAATAAGTCTTCGATTCTCGGTAGTGGGTAACGGTTCTTGATGGTAAGTTTATTCAACTCTCGGTAGTCGATACACAACCTGAATGTACCATCCTTCTTTTTGACAAACAAAATAGGAGCTCCCCACGGTGATGTACTTGGTCGTATGAAACCAAGCTCTAAAAGTTCTTGTAATTGACTTTGAAGTTCCTTCATTTCACTGGGTGCGAGTCTGTATGGAGCACGAGCTATTGGTGCAACTCCTGGTACAAGATCTATTTGAAATTCAACAGATCGGTGTGGAGGTAGTCCCGGTAATTCTTTCGGAAATACATCGGGAAATTCCTTTGCGTTGGAAACATCATTGATGTTCTTTTCTTTAGTTTGTACCTTTTTGACATGTGCTAGAACGACATAGCAACCTTTTCTTATTAGTTTTTGCTCCTTTAAATTACTAATAAGATTTAGCTTCGCGTTGCTCTTTTCTCCGTACACCATTAAGGGTTTCCCTTTTTCTCGTACAATGCGAATTGCAATTTTGTAACAGACGATCTCTGCTTTCACCTCTTTCAACTAGTCCATGCCGATTATCACATCAAAACTCCCTAACTCTACTGGTATGAAATCAATTTTAAACATTTCGCTAACCAGTTTAATTTCTCGATTCTGACATATTTTATCTGCTGTAATTAATTTACCGTTTGCTAATTCGAGTAAAAACTTATTCTCAAATGGCGTTAATGGGCAACTTAATTTAGCATAAAAATATCTACTCATGTAGCTTCTATCCACACCCGAATCAAATAAAACATAAGCAGGTTTATCATCAATAAGAAACGTACCCGTAACATGCTCGGGATCTTCCTGCGCTTCAACCGCATTAATGTTGAAGACTCTTCCACGGTTTTGGCCATTATTATTTACTTCGTTCGGGCATGCAATTTTGTAATGGCCCATCTTTCCGCACCCAAAACAAGTAATGGCGGCATTAAATGTTCCGACATTATTTGTTCCTTTAATCCTGTTAATCTTCGGTCCATAGATTCCACACTTTGCAGCACTATGACCCGTTCTGTTGCATTTTGTGCATAACTCCCTACAGTAATTATCCTGATGGTATTTCTCACACCTTAAGCACCTGGTTTTCTGCCTCTTGTTGTCATTATTGTTGTTGTTGGGACGATTGTTGTTGTTGTTGGGACGGTTGTTGTTGTTGTTGGGACGGTTGTTGTTGTTGTTGTTGTTGTTGTTGTTGTTGGGACGGTTGTTGTTGCTGTGATGACCCGGGAATTTCCGACCAAATTTAAACTTAATCTTATCTGATTTCGATACAATAAGCAAAGTCTATTAAACTGAGTCTCATAATGTTTGAACTATTTCCATGAATGCATTTGACCTTTGACCATTACCGACGATTCACGAACAATTGTTGTAAATAAGAATGTATATATATATAAATAAGTATATATGTAAATAATTATACATTATCAATCAAATTATTATGTGATTTAGTATTATAACAGATAACTTATGATAATTAAAACTTGATATTTAAAAACATAATTATATATATGTATATATATGAATTCTATATATGATTATTGACTATATGGATATTGTACTATATTAGAAGATATAAATAATATATACTCTGTATGTACAAAAATATAAAATATAATATAATTATAAATTATTATAACATGTAATATTAAATGGCAAGATAAAAATATAGTTGTTGTAGTAACATTAATGTTATTAATATTACTTTCATTATTATCAATATTAGTATTATTAATATGAATATATATATATATATATATATATATATATATATATATATATATATATATATATATATATATATATATATATATGTAGATACATATATAGATTGTAATAATAATTATTAATATTATTATAAGTGGTATTATTATTAGTATAATTAATAACATTATCAGATTTATTAATAGACTTATATTATTAAGTGATATTACAAAATCCAATAGGATATACACACATGTATATGTGCTGTTATATAACAAAAATAGGAATAAATACTGATATGGATATATACCGCGATATTTATCCCTCTATTATTATTATGTTTTGTTTTCTTCTTTTCTTTCTCCCTTTTCTGTTCTTCACGTGAACCAGAGCTGACCATTATCACCATCAAACAAACAGGTTGTTTTTTTTCATTATTTGGAACGTATTAGAGATGGTTATTTATCACTGCAAATCGAAAGAAAGGAAAGCAAATAGAATTTTTATTTTTTTTATTATCTCTGTCGTGTTCATATAATCCTTTATGCTCTTAATTAAAAAATGAATCCATTTTAAAAATCTAAAAGTGCAGAAGTGTTTTAAATCACGTCATGAATATTTCCTCAAAATCTCAGGTTCCAATTCGTAATATCAAGCCCGAATTTTTGAGTCAAAGTTTTAAAAATAAAAGTCAACTGATTTGATTATCAAGAAATTCGAGTTTATTATGATGTTTCAAGTATAATTAACGATCCTAATAGCTTCTAGGAGAGGATTAAAATCTTTTTCATGTTATATGTTTGGTCTAAAACTTCCTTGAAATCAAAATCATTTTTTTTTCTTCTTTGCTAGCGATGAGCAGTTCTTGCTTTTGTTATTTTTTTTATTTTTATTTTCTTTTTCGAGATTATTAACTTAGTATCTCAGTTATAAATTAGTTAAGGAACCATTTGTTATCATATAAACGAACAATACATCTTTTTATGGTAACATCGACTTCCTGTTTGATCATTGATGAAGAAGAAGTGGAAACAGAAGGGAACGATGTATATATGTTTAGTATGGATTCAAATCAGAAAATACAAACTGGAGGAATGGTTAAGGCATGTGTTGGGTGAGCGAGTGGTCTCGGGTTCGAGCCCGGTCTAGGACATTTTTTTTAGACAAAGCATTAAAGGGTATAAACCATTCTTCCTATTTTAATTATCATTATTATTAATTATTATGATTATTATTATTATTGTTATGATTATTATTACAAATTAGTAATGTTATAATTATGATTATAATTATAATTATTATTGTTATTAGTGTTATTAATATTATTATTATTATTAGTATTATTATTATTATTAAGATCACCATTATTATAATTATCAATATTGTTATTATTAGTAATATATCTATTATTAATATTAAAAGTATTAAATATGATATTACAATTACATTTAAAACTTTAGTATTATTATCATTTTCGCAAGTATTAGTATTAATAACATTTTATAAATAGTAGAAGTGTTAATATTGACAAATGTAATATTACTATCACGAGTATTATTATTATGTAAGAATTAAAATCAGTATCATGACTATTATTAACTGTAACATCAATATTGATACATGTATTATTATTAATATCACTATTATTATGATCATAGTTACAAACATGATTATTATTATTATTATCATAATAAAAATAATAAAATTATTAATTTTCATTCATATTAGTATTAGTATCGCTTTTGTAACATTAGTATTATTATTAAACAAAAGTATCGTTATTAACAATATCCCTATTATTATTAATATTATATTATCATTATCATTAATATAATTATCATAACCAGTATTATATTATTAAAGATTAACATAATTATTATTAACAGTATCATATCTTTTAAATCTATCATTTTATTAAAATTATTATTTTACTATCATTAATATTAGTATCAGTATTATCTATATCATTATTAAAATAATTATAACTATTAAAAAAGTTCTAATGACATTATTAAGGTCATAATTGTAAAAATAAAGATTTTATATATAATTATACTTAGTACACATAACTTAATTATATTAACAATTATATATATAAAATGTAACTATATAAATAAATAATGAAACTTATAAATTATTGAAGATATGAATTACAGCACTAATATATTTGTTTGATTACGAGTATATGTTTTAATATATATATATATATATATATATATATATATATATATATATATATATATATATATGAATGATATAGTGAAAGGACCCATTCATATACATTATAAACGATTCACAATAGTTGATTACATCGCGAGGTATTTTGACCTCTATATGATACATTTTACAAACATTGCATTCGTTTTTAAAAGACAAACTTTCTTTACAACGAAAGTTGACGGAATGCACACCATTTCATAATACATCCAACTATAATTGACATAATAATAATCTTGATGAACTCAATGACTCGAATGCAACGTCTTTCAAAATATGCCATGAATGACTCCAAGTAATATCCTTAAAATGAGCTAATGCACAGCGGAAGATTTCTTTAATACCTGAGAATAAACATGCTTTAAAGTGTCAACCAAAAGGTTGGTGAGTTCATAGGTTTATCATAACAATCATTTCAATATATTAATAGACCACAAGATTTCTATTTATATATATATGTACACTCGTAAGTGTATAAAAGTATTCTATAAATTGTAGGCACCCGGTAACAAGCCTTAACGTTCATGTTTTACCCTTTGAAGTACACCAGATCAGGTGTGTTTAAAATAACCTCGAAGTACTAAAGCATCCATAGTCAGGATGGGGTTTGTCAGGCCCAATAGATCTATCTTTAGGATTCGCGCCTACCGTACATAGACAAGTAGTTTAATGTTACCAAGCTAAGGGTATATTTCTGGTTTAAACCCACATAGAATTAGTTTTAGTACTTGTGCCTATTTCGTAAAACATTTATAAATCAGCGCATGTATTCTCAGCCCAAAAATATATATAAAAAGGGAGCAAATGAAACTCACCATACTGTATTTCGTAGTAAAAATACATATAACGTCATTTAACAAGTGCAAGGTTGGTCTCGAATTCACGAACCTATATTAATTATATATATTTATATGTTGGTCAATATTTGTCTAACAATTTTTGGTCAAGTCATAGTGTACCACAATCCTAATGCTCAAGACTAATATGCAAAAGTCAACAAAAGTCAACTTGACCCAAAATGACTTCTAAAATTTATACGTGTTTATTATATAACTTAACTATAGTCGTTTTATATATTTAAATATATTTATTAGATTTTATAATAATAAAAGTCATTTATTAATAAAAATTTATATTAACGTTTATATATGATAAAATATACTTTTATATATCTTAAGTAGTAAAATTTATAAAGTTCACTTAATATCGTAAAACTATAGTGGTATGTATTATTAATGTAATTATATTACGCGTGGTGAAAAATATCTTTGTATCCCCTATTTATTTGATAAAATAATATTGATCATAATAATAATAAGTAAAAGTTGTATTATTTTGTAATAATTATTATTATTCTATAAAAAAATAACAATATTTATATTTACTAAAAATGTTATTATTATAAAATGATAATACTAACATAATAGTAATAATGATATTTTATAATAACAATGATATTTCTATTAAAATAATAACGACGATAGTAATAATAATTATTTTAACAATAATACTAAAATTCAGTTGACTATAACTTCAAATCCGTTCATCGAAACCATTCGATATCTAAATGAAAAGTTCTTAATTTTTCGCTAGCTTTCCAATGACATGCGTATCATATACCCTATCTCAGTAGCATATGTATCTAATTCAGGATTCAACAAACCTATCTAAGGACAATATCGAATGTACAAGCATGCATAATCCTATATACTCAAGCACTAGTCAGGGATACACTATTGATATATAAAAGTTAAGTTATGAGTGCTCACGTATCAATATTGAGATTCAATATTGCAGGAAAGTACGTAGACGCAACGGAGATGATAAACACTAGATTGACCTCACGAGCATACCCATGAACCATACCCATCACCTCCATAGCTATAACCCATAATTTCCTTAGCTTCGACTCATTCAAAAAAACTATTTTGAAATCACTCGAACATCACTCCGTCGTAATATTTTATGTATACTAATAATATCTTGAAATAATACAGAGCAAATATATATATATATATATATATATATATATATATATATATATATATATATATATATATATATATATATATATATATATATATATATATATATATATAAATCGATTGAGAGAGTTTAGAGAAATATATTTTCAAGTTTCTATTAAAATAATGAAACCTATTGAATTATATTTATAATAGATTTTTGAATTATTAAAGTGAATTATTAAAGTATGAATTATTAAAGTGAATTATTAAAGTATGAATTATTAAAGTGAATTATTAAAGTATAAATTATTAAAGTGAATTATTAAAGTATAAATTATTAAAGTGAATTATTAAAGTATGAATTATTAAAGTGAATTATTAAAGTATAAATTATTAAAGTGAATTATTAAAGTATAAATTATTAAAGTGAATTATTAAAGTATAAATTATTAAAGTGATTTTATTAAAGTTAAAGTAAAGTAAAAGTAAAGTAAAGGTAAAGTTAAAGTATAGTAAAAGTATAAAAACTATGTATGTATAATACGCGTATAAATATATATAATATTAATTTAAATCGTTATATATATTTAATGAAATAAAATATAAATATCGTTATATTTATTATACTGGTTAAGTAATGAATTGTCAAAACTGATTCTAGATATTTATAAAAGTTATATACGTTTTAATAATAAAGTTCTTTTTAAACTGAAAACATTTTTGTACGTTTGAAAATAGATTAATAGAATATTATGGAAACCAATTCTCCACTAGCTTTTGTCTAACTTTCGTAAATGATACTTTTTATTTTTATTTATAAATAGCTTTACAAATTATTCCGAATATCGTTAAGAGGAATAGATTTTCTCAAATTATAGTGGACCTCTCAACAGAGACTTGTAATCATAATTCAATGTTTCTGATAATTCAATCATTTAATATATATTTTTTTAATTTCGTCGATAATCATATTGAAACAAATACGTTCATATAAAGCATTATACGTTTAAATACTTTGTTGACATTTTCAATTTATAACATATACACATATACATACATATTCATATATGTTCATTTAATGGTTCGTGAATCATTGGAATTTGGTCGAGGTTTAAATGAATGTATAAACATAGTTTAAAATCCTTGAGATTTAACTTAACAAACATTGCTTATCGTGTCAGAATAATATAAAGATAAAGTTTAAATTTAGTCAGAAATTTCCGGGTCGTCACAGTACCTACCCGTTAAAGAAATTTCGTCCCCGAAATTTGATAGAGGTCGTTATGGCTAACAATGAGAATGTTATTATGACGATTATGAAGTTTTATCATGTCTAAGAAGTATGGATAAAATAATTCGATTACTCAAAGCGTATGAGGGAAGTTATCATAAATGAAGGAAATAAGATTATAGTGATTCGTCATATCTTTTGACGTCATCACAATTGATCTCCGAATTTAAAGAAAATCTTTGTAATCTATATTGGATTTGATGCTTCGGTGATTAAGGAGATTATGATTCTCTTCGAATTAATACGATAATCCATCTTGATTTCTCTGTCGGGTATTTCACTATAAATCCACCTCCTTCGTTTCCTTACAACTCACACCTTCTATTCTTTCTCCCTCAACTCATATTTTAAAGTATTTGTCAATATGCTTCATCCAGTACTGATTCTCGATATACTCCTCACTTTCATATCGTTCGTTCTTCTTTTTCATCTGTCTCCGGAAGAATCTATTTACTTCTACTATACTCTCGGTTTTATAGTGTTTTTAGTTCTTCCGTGTCTTTATATTGCTATATGCATCGATATATACGGTTTCTAATTTTTGGGTGGTTGTTGGGTTTTATATCTTCCCTTATATTTCAAAGCCCCTGCTTTTGTCTTCTATAATCATTGACATCCACAGTTAATGCTCCCTTCTATTTGCTGCGATTTATACTCCAATTTCTATTTTGGAGTTTTTTTTCCTTTCGTTTCTTCTTCTTGCGATTAAGCAACGTTTGTAATGGTCCAGTATTCGCAGATATGAATTTCATAATGAACATAGTTAATGTTCTAAGAAGGAAATGGTAATGGCACGATCTTGATTTGTTAATTTACCAGAATACCCTGAAAAGACCGAATCATCAAGAAAATATATTCTTGATATTTTTAGAGATTAAATAGAATACAAGAGTCGTGTAACATGGAACATGATGACGGCATGGTCTGTGAATCGTCATGTCCCATAAGAAACTCAGCATGACTTACTGTAATATAATCACGTTGATCAAGTGTCATTATTTTATACTAACTCATGCTTCAGTTCCCAACGTTACTTCAAAACATTTATAATTTAAACTCGAAAGTTTATAGAATATAGAAACTAATAGTTTCTTATATGATGTAACACTGATAGCGCAAAGAGATAAATGACTTCAGATAAGATTAGTTGTGAAAATATCTTCAGAAATATCACGGATATTTATAATGAAAGATATGATAATATCTTAGAATTTCTAATATTGATGGATGATGATGAAGATTTGTCTGTAAAGGTTTAGAATAAAGAGTAAGGTATTCGTTAATAACTTTAGCAGGCACTGAATCATTTGGATTCTTTGAAGGCAGATTTAGTCTTTGTGATTTGTCCATAGCCTCCTTCATAGTCTGTTCAATCCGTTTTCCAGTTCCAAACCTTCTCTTTTTCTCAGCTTTACCACCTTACTATTCTTTGTCATCAAACTTTTTACTGTTAAGATCTTTTATAGTTTTTGATGCTTCGTCAGCATTTCAAGAACTAGTTTGCAGTTCGAAATATTTTTCAGAACTTCACATTCAAAGTATGTAAGTCCAGGAGATAGACGTTTTACGTACACATATAACTGTTGGCGTAGACATGCTGCGAGATTTCAAAATACTGGTTACTGTTTTCCGATGATTCGTATGACAATTCTCGTTACAAG